>NC_141543.1:14852500-15132500 GCF_021556685.1 Rattus norvegicus
TAACTCTATTGTATGAACTTGAGATCAGCATGCCCAACTAAATTATCTTAACTTCTGTTAAACTGCCTACTTGATCAAACCTCCGTGTCCAGTTAACTGCTTATCTTGACTTCTGTTAAACTGCTTGTTGGTGCAAACACGCACACGCACGCGCGCGCACGCACAGACACATACACACATACACACACACAGTTCTGTAATTGATACCACAGCAAAATACCATGATACCTTTAAGAACCCTTTGCTCTAAATGTTCCACATTATACTTAGGTCTTGAACACCAATGTGTGGCTCTAGCCTGCTAGAATAAAGATTTTATTTGGCTATAAATTGTGTCTGAGTGCCCATTTCTGATGGGCAACCCATAACCATAGATTGACTCACTATCTCCCTCTTAAATCCATTCTGACCCACCAAAAACCATCATTGTCATGATGCTTAAAACTAAAGTAAAATAAATGCATGGGATTCCATAAGATAGGCTCATTAGCTCAGTATTTGACAGGTTGCTAAATGGTAACTTGGAAGGACGAACAGCCAACACATGATAATTAATTACCAAAACAGTCACCACATGGACTGAGACTGTGGCAGGAAAGAGCTGACAACACAAAATTCACATCCCACTGCTCTCCCTGCCTCTCCTAATTTACAGGAGGATGGGAAATCATGAAAAAGTGATACACTCTGTTAGCCACCATCACAGAGAGCAAGTCTCCATGTAGCCTTAGGGGTATCTCGCACAGTTTAACAGTGAAAATAAAATGTAATATTCTTGCCAAAGAGCTAGGGGGGATTAAATTGGGGAGGCTTGAAGCAGCCTTGAATTGTAGTCAATAAAAAGAGACCAAATAGTAATTTTGTAATTTAACTGTGCTAGCTATGCCCAATGAGTCAGACACTTGTGAAATAAACCATGTAAATAGAAAAATGGCTTAACTCTTTCCGTGGTCACACAGCAGTGCTTCCTCCACTGCTTCCTGGGATTCAGTTCCCTGGCTCAATGAAAGAATGTGATTTATATACTACCTATGCATCTTTTACAATGTCTCAGGAAAAGGGGTTGATTCTGGTTTTGGTGGTCTCCCATCTATTTAGGGATCAGAAATATTATTAATATGTTGTAACATGTTTTATATACCCACACAAAAAACAGACTATCCCACCTTCAAGAACTGAAAAGTCTTCTTAAAACCACACAATTTTAAAATTTTAAATAATCATGTGTGGTGTATTTATTTGTGTTTATGTGAATGCAGTTTCTCTCTCTCTCTCTCTCTCTCTCTCTCTCTTTCTGTGTGTGTGTGTGTGTGTGTGTGTGTGTGTGTGTGTGTGTAGGCCAGAGAGCAACATTGTGTATCTTCCTTTACTGTTCCTAACCTTATATTTTGAAATAGGGTCTCTTGCTGAACAAGGAGCTCACCAATTGCCTACCCAGGCTGCCTGTCTCTGTCCTCTTCAGCACCGTGATTACAGTTGCTTGCCATCACTCATATAGCTTTTCCATGAGTGCCAGCAGCCATCTGACTTCATGTTGACATGGTTTCTAAGAAGCTCTTTGGAAATTGAATCCCCTTTCCAGCCTTCATCCCCTTGAAGCCGTAGAACTCTTGACCAAAGTAAACTCAGTTTCCAGAAATGCCCTGGATTTTTTCAAATGAACATACTACAAGCAAAGTAAAGATGACTCCAGGCCACACAATAACCGAGGCTGAGCGACAGGCCATGGTCTACTCAAATCCCAGCTAGAGAGGAGGACCATACTTTTATTTTCTGCCTCCATCCTTTCTTCCATTCTCATAAGGAACCTTTCATAGTCAAATTGGTGTTAACCAAATGGAAAGATTCAGGTATCTGCCTGGAAATGAGTTGAGAGTGAAAGTGTTTAAAATACAAATTCTTATACATCTCTTTTGAGCTAAAGCAGTGGAATTTGAGAAATGAGTCATTATGTGATTGAGATACTCCATTATCACTAGGATGTCTAAACATGCCCAATATCTTGAGGTATTCAAGAATTTAAAGCTATTTCTGTACAAGAGGGCAGCAGGCTCATTACTGTACTCTTGTCTATGCCATTGCCAACCATCCCTGTGAGACTAGAAGATTTCTGCCTTTAAAACCATGTGAAGAAAATTCATAGGGGAGAATTTATTCCTTTTGGGGGTGGGTAGTCATGACCTTCATACCCTGGGGATAAACAACAAAGACTGAATATTCCTGCTGCCTGCTTGGTAAGATCAGGATTTCCCACCAAACCAAACTTGAGATATTAGCCCCAGGAGACAAAATTGCTAACCAAAAGACTTTCTGTGAATTCAGAGATGACCATCATAAAAAATGAACTGGGAATCAACCTCTTCAACAGTTATGTCAAAGTCAACAACTATGGGAAAATCTAACGTGCTTGACTTGAGCTATTATATATCTTTGGGGATTAGTTTTGATGGATATTTCTGGGGAGGAAGGACACATGGGAAGAGAAGAAAGGAGGGCAGGAAGAAGATGGCCGGGTTTGGGAAGGAGAGGAAGAGGAAGGAAAGAGGAAGAAGGAAAGTAGGACGATGGTAGAAAATATTAAAGAGGGGAAGTTTCCTTGATTAACCAGCATGCTCTAAAGCAGGGATTGTCAACCTTTCTAATGCTGTGACCCTTTAACACAGTTCCTCATGTGAGGTGACCCCCAACCATGACATTATTTTGATTGCTATTTTATAATTGTAATTTGATACTGTCATGAAGTGTAAATATCTGATATGCAGGACATATGACATGTGAGCCTACAGGTTGCGAACCACTGCTATAGAAGGTGATAAAATCCCCAAGGCTGTCAATCAAGTGACTCTTAGCAAGCTAAGAACACTCTAGCTGTCTGTCGTGGAGGTATATTTTCAGAGGTTTCTCTAAAATCCCTCAGTCTTTTTTCTGCGACTGCCTGCCGGTGACCTAACTGCCTTAGATTGGTCTTCTCAATGTAGGGTGAAATTTTTCACTTGCCACCTTGTCTTGTGCATGTTTGATGCATGCTCATCCTGATGTCAAACCCTGGGAAGCAATGTGACAATATGCCCTCATGTACCCTGATGTAGCTGACCCAGCTTTGTAGGGGAAACTGTGATTTTTTTTTTCCATCACAACACTCTTTATTCTGAAATAGCATTCACTGCTCAAAAGCCAAACAAAAGCCCTAGGCACCAGCCCAGGTTTCTTATCTCAATAACCCAAGTAGTCCCTCCTGCTGTGTGTGTCAGAACACAGAGAAAAAAGGAACTTCTAGAAGCAGCAAGATGAGTTAGGGGGTACAGGTGTTTCCAGAGGCCAAGAAAACAGGTAATACATGGCAGGCAAGGGAGGAGAAGATACCTTAAAGTCAATCTCTGTTTCTGATGACCTTGAAGTGTAGTTGTGCCCTGGCTACATGTAGCACTTTGTGTTTGTGTCTTATATTCCTTACATAAGCCTTTTAATAATTAGCCCATTTCCCCCATACTGACTCTGCCATCCATCCCTGAAGACTTCTGCTTAAAACAGGCTGATATTCCCTCCTCTCCCTCTACTTACTCTCCCAAACTAGTAAGTGTGCTAATGTTGTCTGTCCTTCTTTGAGTGCCTGGAGCCCAGTGAGGATGACTACGGCAAAATGCATGTTCTATCGAAATTCCAGAAAGCGTTACTAAGACAATTAATGAGCCCAGCCTTCCTGCTTTTGAGTTGCGTTTGCAAGTCAGAGCAATGAACCTCTGTAAAAGGGAGCATGGTCACATTTGGCTTTAAATGAATGAGGATTTCAAGACGAAATAAGGAGCCCACAGCCTGAGGTCCTTCCTTCTCCCTTCCTTTCTCTCTGGCCTGTAGACTAATAGCTCATTATGGAGATGACTGTCGGAAAAAATAAAAGTTACCTAGACATGGAGGCCATTTCCCAGGAAGAGCTAATTATCAGCATAAATCATAGGGATCCTGGTCTAGACTGCATTAACCATCTACCACACTGATCATTTGTAACCGCACTGTAATGTCAGTCATGGGCTGGAAAGAAATTATTCCATAGTGCCTTCTTCAAGTGAGGTCAGAGTACAGCTTCCCTTTTGCACAGTGAGACACATTATGCCAATGGCACCGTCTACTGTTAAACAAATCGAACCAGAGTGATAAATGGCCACAGGTTCACAAATGAGCCCCACACAGGCTGAGAGCATTAGCTACAGGCCATGCAAATTAATTCCATCACTGGTTTATAGAGGGCAAAGAAGGTAGAAGCCCAAATGCTAACACCCTTCATGAGTTCATAGCATACATCCCCACACTATCTACCAACATATCTAAAAGCAGACTGAGTCTTAAGACTCAAAGGTAGCATCCACCCATCAAGACTAAAGTCCTTTTAAAATATGTTTTTACATTGCATATGTGCATGCATGTGTGTCCATGCATATTTAAATATGTGTTATGGAGATCAGAAGACAACTTCCAGTAATTGCTTTTTTTTTCTTTTTCCTTTTACTATGTGGGATCCAGGAAGACTGAGTCAGGCATGACCGAAAGCACCTTTACTTCCCCAGCCATTCCACAGACCTCTTGATGCCTTTTAAACAACAGATAACCTGTAAGCAAGGGTCAAAGCAACTAGAGGCATAACAGCTACTGATCTCTGAATTGAAATCATGCCATGTGCAGTCAGTTCTTAAGGAATGCCAATGTTAGTCATCACTGTTGTTCAAATTGTCACCGTAGTAACAACATCAGCACCAATAATGCAGTAACTGCAACTAAGATGTACATGGCACTGTGAACGTCAATGCATTAGTGTTCTCAGAGCACTGTTAATTCAATGCTGGTGATTTTCCTCCTTTTTGCAAATGGTGAAGTTGAGACAAAAAAGTGAAATATTTTCCATGTTCACACACTGTTGAGAAATAGAAATTGTGAAATAAATAGGGTTGTCTCAGTGATAGCACTATAGACCTTATCTGGACAGTCTGTTAAGAAGGCATTTGGGAACAGTCATACCAATTGCACCAGTGAGATCATTGGTTAGTTGGTTGACCTTCTCACAGATTCTCCTGATATCAGGAGAACTAGTATCATCCACTTCTACACAGCAAGTGCCAAGCATATACCTCTCCTGCATAGCTAGTTCCTAGCATGTACCTCTTCTGCACAGATAGTTCCTACCATGTAAGTCACCTGGACAGCTAGCTCCCAGCGTGCATCTCTACTTCACAGCTAGTTCCTAGCCTGTACTTCAACTGGACAGCTGATTCCCAGCATGAACTATATGTGGGCAGCTAGGTCCCAGCATGTACTGCACCTGCACAGGAATGTCCCAGCATGCACTTCTCCTGGACAGCTACTCGGAAGCATGTAGGTCATCTGAACAGCTAATTTTCTCACAAAGGAATTGTTCCCTATTTAAAAACTGTTCTCACATTTACTGTGAAATACTTGGTAATAGCTACACAAGAATGTCGGGTTCTTGTTCTTGGAACCTAGAAATGCTGTAAGGAAAATGGGACTTGTAGATGTGACTGAGTTGTTTGAGATGGGAAACTATCCTTGATTGTTTAGATATTCCTGCAGACAGCCACAGCCCTCTGTGTAAGAGGAGACACTCACAGAAGAGAAGATTGTGTAATTTCAATGACAGACACTATTGTCATGTGACCATTCAGAGAATAGTACATGGGGTCCTTCAAGTACTTTGACCTAAGCCCACTGACAATGACTACAGACTCCATTGCACATGAACTACAAGAGACCAGGGGTCTATTGGTAGAAGCCACCATGATTGCAGTAATTAGTTATGTACAGGAACTACCTACTTTTCCACCCAAGACTAGACCCATCTATCTATCCAGACAACCACCTACCTCTACCCATCTATCCACCTACATATTTACCTGTTTATCTACCTATAAATCCATCTGCTCACTTTTTCGTTCATATATCCTCCCAGCCATAATTCATATTCAGCCAATAATGTTTAATATAGTAGAGTCTTATTTAGCTTAGTATGAACTAGTCATCTTGTGTCAGCTGTGTATGACTGAGAGCAATTGTTTGCACAGAAAGGGATTTTGCTCTAGTGACTAATATTTAGATATTGTAAATTGTACACCTAAAATCATGGTCGATAGATTCCCTAGAATGATTGAATGTCAACTTTTGACAGGGTCCCAGTGAGTTGTAACTGTCAGCTGGTTTCTTCTAGGTAGTCAAGGTTCCCACACTTTACCAGTGGTAGTCACCTTCTCTGTCACTTCACAAGAATGTTCAGATAAGCTGCTTCTGGGTCTCTAGGAAATATAATCCAGTCTCTGTCTCCATAGAAAATCTGTGTTATAAAGTTTTAGTTAATTGTAAAGCAGACAAGACTGTTGTAAAGCAGAGGGTGTGCATGGCTGTACATATTGGCAGTTTTCAGAGTGATGAGTTTTCTAGGGATCAAATGCCCTGTTGTTTGGGAAGCATATCACCTCTTGCAGCAAGGAGAGAGGCAATGGGACATCAAGACACTTCTTAGTCTTTACGTGCTCTACCCATCCCTCGAGATATGTGACTTCACACCTGTTGGCAATAGATGCACTTGTCTACTCCCTGGTTTTGTCAACCAAATGTAAATAGTTCTGACTGGTAAACTACTGCCCACCATGGTACGATTCTTGTTCACAGCCTTCACTTCACCATGGACCAGTTAATGGAACATAAGCACCATTAGCAAGGATCTGTTTCCTCAGGCTGGACCTCAGAACATGGAGATTCCACTTTAATGCATAGTTTGATGAGCAATATCTTTCTGGATCTACATCATCAAAGAGAGGATCTTGGCTGTGTTCAAACTTGGGTAATCATTGCCACTAGAGACAGAGAAACATAAAAGACATAGACTGTTTATCATAAAATAATGGGATGATCTGTTCATAGAAAATGATGGTGTGACCCTGGAAGAGAACACTTAACTAGGCATATTTAACATCTGTAAAACACGTATGATTAAACCATCTATGAATGATTGTTGGTAGAGGAATGACTAAGTTACCTGGTCAGAAAACACTCGTTATGTCTGATAAGAGGCAGAAAACCAAGCTATCTTCAGCTTCATGGTTGGAGAACTCATTTTTTCCCCTAACGAAACTGTTAATGCCAACCAACCAATCAACTAACAAAAAACTTGTGCCTGGGAACTAACTCAGAATCAGCAGTGTCTGCCACTCAAGCATGGGGAAAGGAGTTCATTTTCAGCATCCAAGTAAATCTTGGATATAGTGAGATACACTTAAAAATCTCAGCACTGGGATGGCAAGGAAAACAGAGACAGGAGGATCACTGGGCCACACTAGCCAGTTAGTCTAGACTCATTAGCATACCCCAGGTCCTAGTGAGAGAGTCTGTTTTGGAAAAAAAAAAAAGATAGTCAGCAGGGCATCTCAGAGGCAGAGGCAGAGGCAGAGGCAGAGGCAGAGGCAGGGGCAGGGGCAGGGGCAGGGGCAGGGGCAGGGGCAGGGGCAGGGGCAGAGGCAGAGGCAGAGGCAGAGGCAGAGGCAGAGGCAGAGGCAAGCAGATCTTTGAGTTACAGGCCAGTCTTATCTACAGAGTACGTCCCAGGTCATCCAGGACTACACAGAGAAACCCTGTCTCAAAAAAAAAAAAAAGATATGGACAACTCCTCAGGAATAATACTTGATGTTGTACCTCCACAGTCACACACGGGCATGTACTTATAGGCACACATGTAAATATGTGTACACATACCAGCATGTGCTTATATATGCATATATATACACACATGTGTTTTCACCCACATATATATATATATACACATACATATACATATACATATACACTGAGTAAGTGAATGGACTCTAATAGGGAATTTCTTTGCTTCATAGACCTGGGAAGAATGCTGCTCTTAGAAATGCTGGCCATCACCCCTCTTTGCCTGAGGTGATTTAAAGGCAGCTGCTCTTTGTGTAATTTCTTCCAGACTTTAGTAGAACTTATGAGCATGTTGTCTGGGTTTGCACAGGCTTATTAAAGGAGCTTCTTACAAATGAATAAATAAAAAAATAAGGAAGTGGCCATCTCCTCCCAAAGACAGATGACCTAATTGTGTTAGCAGCTCATGCCATAATGTCAGCCATGCTGTCCCATGCTATGGGATCCCAGTGAGCATTACCATTTGTGAAGTGTATTGGTCATTTGACATCTGCAGATGCCAATCTTTGCTCACCTAATCTATGATTCATGAGGCCAAAGGTCTTTCAGAATTTCCCCACGATGGTCTCCACTTTGTATCATAGTGGCTCTTTTCTGTATTGATGTGTGTTTACTTATCCGCTCACTGTAATTTTTCTCTCCTTCATTATTCCCCTGAATACTTAGAATATAAGGTATATCCAGCTACCAATGAGGAAAAGCCTGGGTTAAGACCTTGCTTTGGTGGAACGGCACTTTGTTGATGAATGATTGCAGTTTGCATACCTGCTAATCAACATGGAATGAAGGAGCACAGGACATATTTGCCTAATTGATGGTCAAGATATCAAAATGACTCAGAGCCACACGACTTTCTTTCACTTCCTTCTTCAATTCAACATGTGTAACCTTGCCTGGACTGATCAGTGAGTTTGATCATAAGCATAGAATCCAGGAACTTCACTCTCATTGCGATGGCTACTTTTTATTAGTAAGAAAACATTTTTTATATGTGTTGTGTGATATGTGTTATGTAAAAGCAATGGTGTGTGTAGTACATGTGAATATCAACATGCATTTGACACATGAGTGTGTGACCTGTATGAAACCACGAAGAGCGCAGCTAGGGCAGGATGTCAGGCATTTTCCTCATCAAGGTTTACCTTACTAACTTGATGCAGGTTCTCTAGTCTAACTAAACATATGGAAAGCTCTAGGGATCTGATTTACCCCAATTTCAGGCATACTCAGCCATGTCTGAGACTTTACACTGGTGCCCAGGATTCAGACTCAGGGTAAGTACTGTTACATGTTGTTCAGCTATCTCTCCTGCCCTGTCATGGTTAGTGTTGATTGTCACTGTGGTGGCCTCTGGGTGGTTCTGTGAGGGCATTTCCAGAAATTATTAACTTAATTAGACGTATACTTCGCCAGAGTGTGCATCACCATTTGGTGGCCCAGATATAAGGAGTTTGGAAGAAAAGTAATTCTACTTGTACACTTGTTTTCACTCTGTGCTGGTGAGTACCTCTTTCTACCTCCTCCTTCTCCTCCTCCTCCTCCTCCTCCTCCTCCTCCTCCTCCTCCTCCTCCTCCTCCTCCTCCTTCTCCTCCTGCCCCTCCTCCTCCTGCTGCTGCTGCTGCTGTTGCTGGCAAAGGTGATGATGGTGATATTGATGATGGTGATACATTTTTCATTGACATCAGAACTATTTCTTTGGCCTTTCATCCTGTGCTGGAGATCAACAGATCTCCAGGAATCCTCTCAGTCTTCAGGCAGGTTGGATCTGCTTAGGCATCCAGCATGGTGGATCGAGCAGCTACTGGGCTATCAGCATTTCCAATGTGAAGATAGCCATTCTCGGAGTACCGTGACATAATTTCTACATCCATGTGTGTGTGTGATATCCATTCTACTAGTTCTATTCCCCAAAAGAATCCTGAAGGATACTTGAAAAGAGTGTTCTCACTTGTGGGAAAGAAAGAGATCATGCCACAAATGACATGCACTCCATGTTTTAGGAAACCAAGAAGGCAAGTGTTCATTAGAGACACCTACTGCCCCAAGAGGGTTCTACCAGCCTCTGGGGAAACATCACCAAAGTTCTCACTCCGTTCCTACAAATCACACGCCTGTTCCAGTCATAATGTGAACTCATGCTCCCACATCCTGCATCATTATCTCTTGAACCGCTCCATACCCTGCCCTCTGAGGTACCTCCCCCTTTCTTGCTTTTACCCTTTCTTGCTTTACCTGCACATCTTCCTTTGATGGTTGCTTTCCCCTTCTTTCCCAATCTCTACCATCCATTTTCTTATCATGCACATACATATAAACACAGACAAACACACACACACACACACACACACACATACACACACACACACACACACACACACACTCTGCGGGCACTCACAATACCATGCCTTAACCTAGTTGAGATAGTTCAAACAGCCAATATTTTCATATGTTCGGGAATAATCATTTCATACCAAAGTCCCCTCAACTGCCATTCCAAGGAAGATGGTGGTACTCAGCCTGGACAGCAACACTGCAATTGCTACTGCCAGGTTGATAACGGTACCATGTCTTCCTCTTCCTGGAGGACACATGTGTCCTGATGTTCCCTGCACTGTATCCTCCAAGGAGCCAGGGTGTTCCTGACTAGTCAGGAATCAGCAGAAAGCAAATGCATCAATGTGAGTTTGGAGAGTAAAATTAGCCCTGAAACTGTGGGTGGACAGCTGGCAGGAGAGGAAGCCTGTCTGAATAAAACTTGTTTCATTAGCCAGAGGCTAGATGGTTCAGAAATGCACTGGGAACTTCAGAATTACTGACTCCACGATTCCACTCAGACTCCATGGGAGCTTCACCTTCAAGCAAACAAAATTTCTTTAAAAATATATAAAGAAGGAAGTCAATGAGATCCCCTTGACTTTGCCTTTCGGCTCTTCCCACACAAACTCAGATATGTCAAGCACATCTTTGTCTGATACTTTTCAAGGAAATATATGTGTGCAGACTTGAAACACAAGTATGTAAACAAAATCTAGTCTCAAGCTCAAATTTCACCAGGAGTTCTCGCCAGAAGTACCAGCATGGTGGGTAGCATGTTATAATTGTGCATTATAATCATCTCCGCCACCATCCCTTTAGGCTACTCTAGCAAAATGCCACACCCAGGGGAAGCTTGTTAAAGGAGAGTTATTATTATACCTGTGGGATGGAACAATCAAGTTCAAGATGTCAGTCCAGTTTTCCATAGTTATTTCAAACTTTACTTGAGTTGATGAAAAGATTAAAGGGTCTATTGAGTTACCCTGTGAAGGGCATTGGTCCTGCTCATGGGGGTTCCGTCCTGCTTCAGTCCCCTCCCGCAGACTTTGTCTCCCAATAGTGTTACCTAGATGGTTGGAATTTCAACATTCAAATTCAGTAGAAGATGCAAGTATTTCCAAGGTAGTGATTAGCATATCGATTATATTTTAAGGAAGATTTTAATTACACTCTGAATTTAATGAAGCAATGGATGAATGTAAAAGCCCATAAATAGAGGGAGCAATTAGTGGGTGATAATGAGTGGGTAGATGGATGGATAAATAGGTAGTTTTGGTAGATGGATGGGTGGGTGGACACGTGGATTCATAAGAGATGGCGGGAGAGGGGAATGAATGGCTGTCAGAGATGCACTATATACCTTCACATGCTAGGAATATCTTTCTCAATGTCCCTAATAACACTCATAATTTGACAAAACTTTAACTGAAGTAAAGATAGACCTGTCTTTACTCCAACATTTCAATGCTTTCAGGCATCTTAACATACAAAGAGGTGCTTCATTGTTTTCAAGAAAAATAAACTAAGCAAAGAGCAAACAGGTCACTTTAATAATGCTAACACATATTTTCATTTAAAGCCTGTTTGTTAGCTCATGGTTTTTGTTTTAGTACACCACCCACTATCCATCATATATTTTCTTCCACACCATTCTAAAAATCAAAGAAAGATTATCATTCAGGCACCAAACTCACAATTATATTATTTGATAATCCTAGAACCAAAAGACTGAGGTAGCAGGGAGGATGGGGCTCAAAAGACTGAATAAGAAAAATACTGTGAGCTTGGCCTTGTGCATGAGTATTGGTGTAACAGTGTACTTTCTAAATCCAAATGTTTCAACTGTTTAATTTCTTCCTCGGTACTCTGTGTATTACAGGAAGAATCATGTGCTTTCTAACATCCCGATGAACGGAGGCTTAATTAAAAAGGGGAGAATTTGTGAAAACATAGGCAGTGTGTCTCACAGCTAATTGAAATCGCCACAAAGGCCCCCAGAAGACAAGTTCAATATTGTGGAAATACCAGCAGGGCTGGCATTTCAGTGTTCTAAGATACCTTCCTTGTCTGTCTGATTAAAATTTCACTTGGCCTTTCTGTCCATAATAAAAGAAACCTATTTGTGCCCAGAGCTGCTCAGCAGACAGCAGACGCATGTTAAATTTCAGGGCATTTATTGAGTCTGTCGATGTCTCGGCAGCACTGTGCTGCCGAGAATGCAGCCTCAGCCTTTCTGTGTGGAGAGACTGTCAATGGTGTTAATGATGGCAAAGGCAGCAATCATTTCCAGACCAGGACAAAGATGCTGGAAATGATGGGTATGCACTCACCTTGTTTTCGTACAAAACCAAGATGCACAAATAAACGGTGTGGGCACATGTATCAGTGTCTTCTACCCCATGATGTTTGAGGATGTAAAGAAGATGGGTTACTCCCATTACTACTGTAACTCATTATAACAGGGGTGATCCTGCCCATGAGTGTAGGTATTGATGAACATTTAAAAATAGCCAATATTCACTGAACTGAGATATTGCCCAGGTTCAGAGATCATCACACTGTCTGAGCAACTGTCCCAGTTAGCTTTAATTATCAACTTGACACAGCCTATAGTCATCTGAGGACTCAGGTGAGGAATAGCCCAGATCAAAAGTGCTTGGAGGCAAGTCTCTGGGGGATACTGTTGCTTGTGAACTGATGGAGAAAGGCCCAGCATGTTGTGGATGACAGTGTCTAGACAGGTCATCCTGAGCCCTATAAGAAAGCTAGCCGAGTATAAGCTGGTTCACATCCCTAAAACAAGAAAGTAGCTGTTGTTCCTCCACTGTGATGTGAGTGTCATGACTGGACATAATCCTGTATGAAATGGCAAGCAGACCCACGTCCAGGTTCCTGCTTGAATTCTTGTCCTGACTCCCTGCAGTGGTAAACAACCGTCCATAAGATTAAGTAAGTTAGATTAAGTAAGTCTTTCGTTCACTAAGATGCTTTTTAATCCTGGCCACAGACTGAGGCTAGAACAGGGATTATTCCTTTTCAATCAAGCCCAGAAAGCCCAGTGGTAGATGCTACCAGTGTCCATGTGTGTTCTCCTGTCATTCCTGCTCACTCGGAAGGCGGCTGATGTTTAGGGAGACTGGATGGTTGGTTAGCTCTATGCCGGAACTGCTTTCCAATAGGAAGCTCAAGCATCTTAAACAGTTTTCCGTCCCTGAAGGTTCAGCTTAGATATCACAGGTACAAAAGTGAAGCTGCCTTTATCTTAAGCATGTTTACGTGGGCACTCTGACGCCCATCTGTGTGAATGAGGGACACTGACGTATTGAAACACGGACACTGGCCTCAGGGAACATGGTGTAAGAGGGGCCAACAAAATGCAGAAAACAATGTCTTCTAGACTTGGTCTGGCAGTTGTCCTCATAAATTCTCAGCAGTTGGGGTTACCTGCACTAGATGGAGCCTGTCTTAGTTAGGGTTACTACTGCTGTGATGAAGAGTCATGACCAAAGGAACTCACGAAAGGCTTTTATCTCACTTTATACTTGCAGGTAATAGTTCAAGTCAGGAGAAAACCAATCAAGGCAGGTATCTGAAAACAGCAGCTAATGCAGAGGCCATGGAGGAGAGCTGCTTACTGCCTTGCTCAGCCTGATTTCTCATACAATCTAGGACCACCAGTGCAGGAATAGCACCACCCACAAGGAGTCCTCTCCCATCAATGACTAATTAAGAACATTCCCTACAGCATAGCAGCATTTTCTTAATTGAAGTTCCCTCCTTCCAGTTGACTCTAGTTTATGTCAAGTTGACATAAAACTTAGCCAAAACAGAGTCCCTCATTATTTTCTCATGGAGAGTGACAGAGCTTATGACATCCACCCCTTTCTAAGGAACATTGGCAGTTAGTTGTTCCTTGGGAGGATGGACTCATTTTCTTCACTGACAAAGACACCAAAAATTGCCCATTCTCTAGTAAACAACAGCATCCCACACACGCACAGAGGCACACGCACACACACACGCATATGCAAGTAACTCCGGCTAAACACATGAAGTCGCCCAGAGAAAGGGGCATGGAAGTGGGAGGGGAACATTTTAGAAAGGTGACAACTTTGAGTCAAAGAGGGAAGTCACCGTCACCGAGGCTAATAGAAATGATATAAATAATGAAGAAAAAGCCTGAGATTACAGGTCACACATCACCAAGTGCCACCTAGCCTGAGTTGACAGCAATTTAAACCTAGGAAAACAAACTCTCTGAACTCTTTAAAAGTAAGGACATCTGGTCTCAAGCCTTTGCTGAGCAATGCTAGCCAGTGTGTGTCACTGACCACTCACCTTGGCGGTATCCTGAGTTTACTCTACAATGCAGGCTCATCTCTGCCAAGTGAAGAGGATCGCAATCCATCAAGTTAGCCACTAATTCTATTAGGGCTATTTACATCACTGGAAGTTCATGATGAAGACCTTTGTATTCTTCATGCTCTCAGTCTAATGATAGTAGCCTGTAGCAGTAAATACCCACATGAATCTGTGGGTCTGGAGGTAAAATGCTGTCAGTAAAGTGAACATGACAGTCTAATTTTAATCCCCATAGAACCCAGATAAAATATTAGGCGTCTCGGTATATACTACAAAACCTAGCATTGTGAGAGACTAGGCAAAATGATCCCTGGAACCTGATGCCCAGTCAGCCTAGCCTCATTAGTGAGCTCTAGACCTAACAATGGAAGACAGTTGGTCTTGGTTAGTTTTTCTGTCACTATAACAATATACCAGATTTGTTTGGGGATGCCATTTGGTCTTTGGCAAAGGTGGCTTGCTTTCACTTCCAGCGAGCATCATTGCAAGTCTGCCTTCTGGGCAAGCTAGCTGTAGGGTAGACAGATAATGGTGACTTAAAACAGGAACTGTGTGCCTGGAAAAATAGGGTTGTCTTAAGACTCGGCTTCAGCAGTCTCTCTCTGGTAGCTTGTTCGAACTTGGTCACTCTTTGTTGTGCCATGTGGACTACATCTTTCTTGGGCCTCTAGTTTATCCTCTGTAGACTTTGCTGGTTTCTTTGTTCTTGCAAAACTCTGTGCCTGTTTTCTTGTTTGAAATATAAAAGGAGGAATCTGAAGAGATGGCTTAACAATTCCTCCAAAGGACCTGGATTTGATTCCAAGCACCTGTAGCAGCTTACAAACCTAGTTAACTCAAGTCTGATGGTATACAACACCAGCTTCTGGCTTCTATGAGAACCATGGTGCATTGCTATATATAGAGGCAAAATACTCATTCTCAAAAATAAAATTTAAAAAATTAGTGTAGTAAAATATTTGTTTACTGCTTAATGTTCAGAAATTAAATATTTTTATGTGTGTGTATGCATTAGTGTGGTTTGAGGAGTACCTCAGACATCATTCCTCGGGCACTGCCCTCTTGTTTGGGGAAACAAGATGTGATTATTTACTTTCAGTTTTCAGTTTGATGAGATGTTAAAATCACCAGAGAGATGCCCCTACCACTGGGCATGTCTGTAGTGTACAACATCTTGTCCCTCCAGAGAAATGCAAATTAAAACTCCTTTGAGACTCTGCCTCACCACAATCAGAATGGCAACATGACAAAAGACACCAGATTTATTTTTTTCTTCAGATGGTTTATTTTTCTCGCTCCTTTGGGAATTACAAGTAATTTGGGTGATTACCTTCTGGCAAAGTGGTGGAAGAAGATGAGCTTTTTCTGCATTCCACCAGACCTAGATCCCAATACACTCCCGTCCTTTGCACCCTCAGTGTAGAGATGGGAGGAGCTGGAGACTGCATCGCACTGTAGGACAGAGTTGCCCATGCCATCGTGTTCTTGTGTGCGAACACATCTCACTTGGGAACACAAATAAGAGTGTCCACACTTCACGCCACAGATAATCAGCTTAACCTCATGAAGCCACTGAGATCTAAAAGTCTTCCTGGCACTGAAGCTTGGCCAATTCCGATTAAAACAAGCACAGTCTTGTTTCCTATTCTGATTATGTAGGAGGTGATATTAATAGGCCATTTGCATTCATACAATCAGGTTATTGCTAAGCTTTGAAACTTGAAAAAGTACAAGTTGAGAATCCTGTACCTGGCTCTCTTGGTGGGATTTGTTCCATAATGGAGATACCTTCTTACGATTATCTGGATTTTGATTTTTTAAGGGAAATTTGGTTTTCAGATACAAAAGGTCAGCAAGGAGCCTGAAAGTATGACTCTGAGAGTCAAGGTAATCAGCATCCTGTTCAGTTGCCCTCTCCCTAGAACTCTCACACTGGGGAAGAATATTCCTGCTTTCCTTAAGAATGTTAGAATAGCATACTACTTACCCCTGCCTTAAAATTCTAGTTGTTCAGCAAGGATTCTTAAAAGAAAAACATCAGATAGACAGATAGATAATGATAACTAGACAACAGACAGACAGACAGACAGCAGACAGATGAAAGGTAGATGCACACATGTCTTAGATGATAGAGTACTGGCCTAGCAAGTACATAGCTCTGGGTTCCATCTATAGCACTGTATAGGTTGAACATGGCATTTGCATACATGTAATCCCAGAACTCCTGAGGTAAAGGCAGGAGGTTCTGATATTCAAAGTCTTGTTCTGGGACATAGGGATTTCAAAGCTTGCCTGGTTTACCTGAGATCATGTCTAATAAATAAACCAATTGCCCACTGCTCTCTATAAATTTACTCACCCCACAAAGTTCCTGAGAGTTCTACTCTATGCAGGCAATGTTCTGGCCATCTTCTTCACCTTCTTTCTATAGAAGACCTCTCATAAAGTCACAAGCATCCTATCAAAGGCCTTTCTAGGCTCTGCCTCTCCAGACAACTGAATTCTTCCAGTGTGTTGCAAAACTCTGGCCACTTTCCAGTCTCCAGTTCATCAATTTTGCCTCCCCAACCGGCGCTTATCTCTTGTCTGATCCAGCCCTTCTCGACACCTCCCACATACTTCCTACACACTTATTATGTTCAAGGTCAGTTCTACAGGTTTTTCTTGAACCTTCAAGCCTTCTCCCCCTTATAGTCTCCCTTCTGTTTCCTTGCCTTAAACTGTCCACTACCACCAAATAATTATTGAATATGAACTAAAGTCAAGACACTATTGTTAAAATATTCTTGATTATAGGACATGTCCCTTCTAGAGAGAGAAAGAGAGGTAACATGCATGTAAAAACATGACTAAGACAATTATGAGTTCAGTGAAAAGGCTGGTGGGAGACGTAGGACATGGCGCATGATGGGAAGAAAAGGATGTTGTTGTTAAAATAAGTCTCCGGGGAACAGAGAGGACATAGCTAAGTCAGTAAAGCTCCTGCCATATTAAACAGCTGGGCATGGTGATCCCAGCTCTGGTGAGGTTGAGTAACAGGTAAATTCTTTAGAGTGCTGGATAGCAGACTAGCCTAATAGGTGAGTGTCAAAATAATGAGAGACATTTTCTCCAATGAAAAGGACTATGACACATGAAAATGATATTCAGCCTTGAATTCCAGCCTCCTCATGAATATGTACACACAGACAGACACTTTACAGACATACCACATACAATCTGTCAGCCCTGGTAGACAGTGTGAACTGAACTGAGTCATATACAGGCATGACTCTCTCAGCCAACATCGCTGAGAGGCTGGCTTGCTCCTAAATTTGAGTATCAGCACCTAGTAGGTATAGAACTCTGTAGTGACTATATAAATGAACAGAGCAATAGTCTGCTCAATCAGAGGGGAAATGAGGCCACTGAGGATAGAGGAACACTATTCCACAAGGGATGAAGTCACTGAGCTCCCAGCTATGGGAACAGGCTTGTGGATAATTTCCATTTTCTTTTTCGGCTGGCAAAGAAATGACTTCTGTGCATACCCACTGCAGCAAGGAGGCTGGGAGAAGGTGAGGGACCAAGGAGCTTTCTCTTTACTGCCTTTGCAGTTGCTGGGAACACCACAACCTTTGAGATCCTGGGACATTTACACCAAGCGAAAAGAGCACAGTTAGGCGGCATCTCAAGCTGCTACACAATGGACCTTACATTTCATTCCATCCAACACTGCTGGGGTTTGGCCCCATTTTCATTGCAAATGTGAGCAACGCAGACCCCTTAGTCACTATTAAGGAGCAATCTGGGGAAATCATCCACTTCCAATAATCCATTCCTCTAATTTAGAACCCTCTGAAACCACATAATGAATAGCACTGTCACCAACTCTCTGGTAATGACATATGACATATGTCTGCAATTGCTCTTTTCATGATAAATCCCTGGGCGTCATTCCCCACAGAATCTCCCGCTTATTTATTCACTAGGGTGTCTCAAACACAAATACAGTGGAGTCATTTCTGGAGATGAATTAAGGAATGGAGTTGAATCCTTAGCTTTGAAAACTGGGGAAGAAAGTTTTATCCTCACATAATAAATAGCATTGAACTTTTGTCTACAAATGGTTGATTAATATGCAATTATATTCTTAAGTGTAGGCTGTCAATTAATTCCAAAGTGTCTTATTTAATTAGTGATACCATTCGGTAAATTCCCACTAGCAACCTTCTCCCAGTTTTATGACAGCAATTTTATGTTGCCTCCTTGGAGGGAACGCTGGGTTCTGTTTTGAAAGTGAAACTTCAATAGTCTTTGTTCTGTTTGCTGCTGCATAAACCATACAGCCTTAGAATACGCAACTGAGGTGGTGTCTTCTCTTTTGCTGACCATTCTCGTCAGGGGTGTAGACTAGGTAGCAGCCTAATAACTCTTCACCTCAAATGCCAGGGACAACAAAGATAATAAGGCTAGGAGTCATAAATTGGTTATTATACTTGGATTAGAGTTATCACCTTTGTATTAAAGAAATACTCTTTAATAATTTATGTTAAAGAAAATACTCATAGGGCGAGCAAGTGACTCAGCAGGTAAAGAAATTTGCTGTTAAGCTTGAGTGCCTGAATTGCTGTTAAGCCTGATATATATATATATATATATATATATATATATATGTATATGTAATCAAATATATATGTATATATATGTATATATATGTATATATAATCAAAGAAATATATTATCAAAGAAATACATTAAACTTATCCAAGTATAGATAGGTTAGGAAAAAGAAGCCCATGTATTAGACTATTTTAGTGCTATGCCATGCTCATTTCATTGGAGGGTATTTGTAGATGTCATTAGCAGTTAAGTGTTAGATGTGTTTCAGGGTATTTTAGTTTATGCTTGGATGACAGAACTAGAATATGTTAACAGTAAAATCTCGAGGTTGTTTGTCATTTTAGCCACACACTTGGAGAAGCAACACAGTCAAAGGAGAGGAACTTTCTGAGCTCAGACAAATCATTAAAATTTGATCAAGCTGAGGTACGGTTGGAGTTCAGATGGATTTGCACGGATGGCTCTCTCACCCTCTGCTTTTGCATATGCTAATGAGATGATGATGAGAAGACTGTGTGCAAATAAGGTGCACCTAATGAGATGGAGTGCTGGACCCTTCCATGGCTACAGTTGATTAAATTCCAGAAACATTTGTTTGAAGGACAAAATATGGGGGGACCTGTGGAAGGCTTAGATGGTAAATCACGAAGGAATAGATTGTGTTTCCTACAGAAAATCTTTAGATCCTACAGCTCAATAAAGTTTTCATGTTTGCATAAGATACACCCTCACATATTCAACCGAGTGCTTATCATGGTTCAAATGTGAACTGTTCCCTGTAAGTTCTATGTTTTTACTTTACCTCCCATAGTGTGTTACAGATATGGAAGGTCTTGGGAACCCTAGAAGAAGGAAACTTGCTGGAGAAAGTGAGGCACAGGGAGCCGGCCTTGTGTTTTCATAGCCCAGTGCCACTTCCTGAAGTTCATTCTCTGATTGTGACAGAATGCCTCCCACTCCTGTTCTACTCAAGATGGATTTTATTTTCTCTACGAGAAAGCCAACTAGTACAGTGTTAAACTGTCGCCTACCCAGACTGTAGAATGACCTCTAAGCAAGGCTTATGAGTGACCTAGAAGCTTCAGAGTCACAATTATGGCAGGTTTATTGGGAAAGCTACGACACACCTCATCTCAATACAGGGCATCCTCATACCACGGAGGAGCGGATGTTCTCAGTCTTGGCCCTGTGGGCATTGCAGACTCGCTGTGCCTTTATTGTAGGTGTGCCTCTATGTACCATATGATGATCAGTAGTCTCCTTGCCTCTACCCCAACACCTAATTCTGTATGTGGCTAGGACCATGTTTCCAGCCATTGCTGCACATCTACAAGGTAAGAAGTCCTGCACAGACTGGGAGTTGTTTGCCTGACTTTTCTAAGATCTTCTCAGGGTTTCTGTGATATTTTTCTTTGTCAATCTATTATAACTTTGTGTGAGTTATTAAAGTCCAAATATAAATAAGAGAAAAATAAGGCTACCTTGTCAACCTTGAATCCAGGAACTTAGAAGAGTAAGGGGTCGCTGTGGTTTCAGCCTCTTGCTGTATATATTAGAATGAACATGCAGACTTTCTTTAGCTCCCCTTATCTATATGCACTTAAAGAGAAACCATTTATATTGTTTTTAATTATGTATATTTGGCATTAATTTGTTGTTCATTTTTAAGAGTTATATTTATTTATTGGGTATGCATATGTTTATTGATACTTTGGGTATATCTGCCCACATACAGGTACTACAATGTATGCGTGGAGGTCAGGGAACAACTGTTTTATTTCTGTTTATCTTCATGCAATTACATTTCTCCCTTCCCCTTCATTCCTCTAAACACTGACATATACATCTCCTTGCTCTTTTACAAATTATTTCATGCATTATACACATATATTCATAAACACTACATATTTGGTCTGTATAAGGTGTTTTCAGGGCTGACAATTTGGTACTGGTTAACCAATAGGAAGACAGCTTTAGCAGCTGTATGCCCCAGGGATCAAATTCAGGCCTACAGGCTTCGGGACAATCTCCTCAGTAACCCAATCACAGAAAAACACACACGCAAGGGAACGTCTGGAGTGGGGGGTTAGGGGGGTTTAGATGGGGAGAGGAACACCCTTATAAAAGAAGGGAAGGGGATAGGGGACTTAAGGACAGGAAACAGGAAAAGGGAATAACATTTGAAATGTAAATAAAGAAATATCCAATAATAAATAAAAAATAAAAAAGGATGACCTTCCTCCTAGTACAAGTTAATTTTTGATAATTAAATAATATTTCAAAATATGGATGGATTTTAGTTCACATATATGTTTGTGTGAATATATACATATACATACATATAGTATATTCTTATAAATGCATATAGACATGTCTATATCTATATGCTGATTTTACTTCATCACATAATACTGTTCCCTCACGCCTGTGCTAAATACAACGTCTAGCCATCGAACTTGCTGGTTTCTTTTCCACTGTTTTCCTCCATGTATTGCATCACTGCATCATCTTCCTGCTGTCGGGCTCTTAGAACATCTAGAACTCCACTAGTTTCTTAGGATTTTTACTTCTTCCTTCTATTCATTGGACCAAACTAGGAGCAGGGAGTGGTGACAGGATGTCACCCATGAGTAACTTACCTTCCTGTTACTTTAAATAATTTAGGGCAGCCTATATATACCTTCCTGTCTTTCCTGTTGGCTCCTCAGATCTCCATGATAAAGAGACGTTTGCTTACTTCTCATGGATCTACTGTGTGCCAACTTAGAACTAGAAAGCAAGAAGGTGGAGGGATGACATCCAAAGGCAGACAGAGCATGCAGCTCAGTGGTAACAGAGCCATTGGTGAAAATGGCCTCTAAAACAGAAGGAAGAGGATACCACATTTTTGCCTTGGAGAGAAGCAGAACACACCAGTCAGGGCTGATCGAGCTGACAGTCTGAAGTTTCATGGAGGTCATTTGGCCTACAGAAGTGCGGCCAGAATACTAAGACCAGGACAGTTGAATCAGCAGAAGGAGGAAGGTTCCCATCCAGGCGAGTGTGTCAGTAGATGACATACATTGGTGTGAGGGAAGATGACCCTTAAAGATTAGAAAAGACGGCATGGGGTTGAAGAGAGGGAGAAGGATAATGCAATGAAGGATGGATGCCCTGAGCTTTGCAAGCCGAAAGGGATTTAGACAGCATTTTGAAAGCACTGTAGAGCAAGGGAATGACATGGTCACATCCAGGCTTTGAAAAGATCACCCTATTGAAGTGTGATAAATAATATTGGTGAGGCCTCAGCTGCACCCTCCCCATAAGACATTCCCAGCAACTGAGCAAAAGCCCTGGCCATGTCAATAAGCATTTCTATCCCTGCCATAATTCCCAGTCTGATAAGGTGCAGAACATGCTTTTTCCATTTCTTCTTTAATAGAAGCATTTTCTTCACTGGTGACAACTACCTGTTGGCCTACTTTGCAGGAGAATCTTCTTAGTCCCTGGTAGATTATACACAGAGAAACTTAATAGCAAAGGAGCTTAAAGGGGAAGAAATAGCAGTTGGGCTGTAAAGGCGGCTTGGTTAGTACACACAAGCAGGCACGAGGAACTGAATCCTAAGTTCAATTCACAGAACTCATTTTAAGGAAAAAAATTCAAAGCTAGTCTTGGTGTCACATATTCACAATCCTCTTGCTAAGACCATGACACAGAGGACAGTCTCTGTGCTCACTGGCCCATCAGGCTAACCCATGGCTCAGTGGCCAAGAGTGCTTGCTTCTCTTTCGCAAGACTAGAGTTTGGTTCATAGCACCTGAACTGAGTGCCTCACAACTATCAGTAACTGTAACTACAGGGGATCTGACATTCTCTTCCAGCTTCTCCAGGCACTTAACATATTAATTTACAGATTCATACACATAGACATAATTAATATTTAAAATTAAGATAAAATGCCAAAAAATTGGACAGTATACCAAACAGCGGTAAACTGTACCCCATACCCTATGCCCCATTTCCTGCTCTACAACGCTGCCTATTTTCCTGGAGGCCTGCAGGAACCAGGGAGACCAGACAGGAGCCTGGCATAACTGTCATCTGAGTGGTTTCATCCAGCAACTGATGGAAACATAGGAAGAGTCCCATAGGCAAATATTAGGTGGAGCTTGGGGAATCCTGTGAAAGAGGAGGAGAAGGGATTGTAGGAGCCAGGGAGATTAAGAACACCACAAAAAACCCACATAATTAAATAACCTGGGTTCAAGGGAGCTCACAGAACCTGCAACAACAACATGAGAGCATGCATAGAACTGACCTGGCTCTCTGCTCATATGTAACAGATGTACAGCTCAGTCTTCATGGGACTCCTAACAGCTGGAGCAGTCTTTGACTCTGTTCCCTGCCTTTGGAACCCTTTCCCCTAACTGGGCTGCCTGGTCTACCTTCAATAGGACAAGATGTACCTAATCCTACCAGAACTTGATACGCGAACATAAATTGATATCGATGGGAGGCTTCCTTTCTTTCTGAGGAGGAAGGGAGGAGAGGGTGAATGGGGCTAACAGGAGGTCAAAGCAAGGGACTGGGAAGAGGTGAGGAAGAGAAAGCTGTGATCAAGATGTAAATTAATTAATTAACTAATAAAATAATTAATAATGTTTTACTTCACCTCTACTCAGCGTGCAACCAGAGGAGGAAGGTAAACACCAGTATCACCAAGCTACAAACCTTGTGACTTCTAACAGTGACCTGATGAAAGAGTGGCCCGAATGTCGGGAGAACAAGTCACTTTTTGACTGGATTTAAGCCGACTTCATGAGCTGGGGTTCACCCCTGACATTGCTAAAGTGGTGAAGAACCCGGGGCTAGGTTGGGCGCAGGTCTACAGGAAAACCTACTGCGACTGCTCTCTTAAAGGAACAGCAGTAACATGTCTTCTAATAGCTTAAAAATGCAAAGAAAATACAACCAACCAACCAAACAAACAAACAAACACAGTCCCAGAAAATGATGTGGCTCACATTCTGAAAAAATAACAACTGGTCTTCACATGTAAATGTACACAGCTGTGCCTTCGCATATGCATGTACACATGCACATAGATACTCACATATATCATGCATGGGGAGAGAGCAACAACAACAAGTGAATTTGATTCTTAAAAAAATGTAAGGAACTCTGTCCTTTTAGAGAACTATTGTACAAACAGCTTATGTTTAGTTGTAAGTAATGAGACTTAATAAAGACATACATAGAAATCTTGTTTTCTCTACTAAACTCTATCCCAAATGCTTTCTCTCCAGTTTAAAAAAAATAGCTTATAGCATATGACTAATCTATTGCACTGTAATCATATTTCAACCTTATCAAATATCCCCACATATTTTTTTCCACCCGCTTCCAAAATGAAACATCAGAGATTTAGATTTTATTTGGAAAATTCCTTATTCATCGTACGGAAACACATTCAATTGCATTCGAGGAATTCAATTTAAAACTAATTTATCTTACATTAATGTTTAAATTCATGAGATTCCATATAAAGTCATCCTTGTACTGTAATAAATTCAGAGTCGATATGATAATTATTAAAACAGAACGGAATGTGGGGAAAATAAATCGTGTTGTGTTAGGATTCATTCTCTCTCTCCTGAGCTCTGAAGATTATAGGAGAGAGAGAGAGAGAGAGAGAGAGAGAGAGAGAGAGAGAGAGAGAGACAGAGAGAGAGAGAGAGAGAGAGAGAGAGAGAGAGAGAGAGTTAAACAGAAAGTAAGAAGCATAGAAGTAGAGAGGCAGAGAGCAGCAGAGAGTGGGCAGGCAGGGTATCCGCCATTGCTCTTCACGAAATGTTCAGAATACTCCAAGCAATGTGTTAGGGTTGTTTCTTCCTTTTGAATTTGTCAACACTCCACAGACATCATCCTGATGGTAACAATGTAGGTTGAGACTTTCTCTTTTGAATTCCTGGGAATATTCCAGATCTCTTATTATTTACTATGTGTGTATATAAGCATATATGTATATCCTGGAGCTGGAACTCATATCTAAAAACAAAGTTCACACAAATGCATATATTTATACATATATACAAACATATATGTATATATACATATATATATGCCTTTGTGTGTGAAGTTCATATATATGTATATATATATCCAAAATGCCTCTCATAATCTTTACACGCATAAACTGAAGCTTATTTTACATGTTTTCATTGCATTACATGTTCAGTAGGACCCCTCATATGAAGTCAGGTTTGCCAGTTTTTATTCGTATAATGCTGGTTCTCAAAAGGTCTCAGGAATTGGTGCTGTAGCTCATTGGTAAGGTACTAGTCTCATAAGCATGAGGTCTGAGGTTCAAGACTTACCACAACACAGTAGTGAAATTAACAGGAGTAACAACAAGGAAACATCTCTGATGCTTGGGACTCCTGTGATCCTAGAGGCTCAGATTGTAGGTGTTCAGCCTGTACCCATTAGCAATTATTGATCTCTGACTAGGTGTTAGCTCTCATGTGCCAGACTCTGCTATGTGTCCTGACTGGTCATTCCCAGATACTCATGTAGGGAATGGCATTCTCATTTCCAATGAAAGGAATGAAATGAGGAGGCATTGGAGGACATGGCCATGTTGCAAAGAGTCACAAGGCAACTAACCCATAAGCCATACACTTGAGCAGCCTTATTGCATAGTGGGTTTGGTCATATCTATTTACTTACTTGTTTACTTAATTATTTAATTGTGTGTGTGTGTGTGTGTGTGTGTGTGTGTGTGTGTCCAAGCTTGGCTGTCAGGACTTAAATTCAGTCTTACCAAACTTGCAAAGACCTGCATCATGATAGCTGCCTGAGTTCCAGCATCATGATAGCTGCCTGAGTTCCAGCATCACGCATCTCCCCCTACCTTTGCTAGCTGAGTGCTCCAGGATCGCCAAGCATTTGCTCTCTCTACTGACTGTGTGCCTCCCTCCCCAACTAGGCATCTCACGCTGATTTCCTTCTTTGTGTTATTGATCCAGGACATATGTGCTCTGTGCTATTACTAAGGATAAATGCCCGCTCTCTGAGAAACGACGCTGTAAACCTAACAGGAAGAGCAAACAGAACTCAAGAATGTTTTGTCTGTGTTGCCACTTAGGCCTTCCAAATCCAAACAGACTGCTCAGAAAAAGATAATAGAGTTCAATTTGTATGCTTCACTTGCCTGCTCTATTCAAGCACTTAGTTCCTTTTCTATAATTAATTTTTGTTTCTTTTCCACGTCACTCCCCATGTGCTCAATAATCTGTGACTTTTCCATTAAGTCTTCAATTTGAAATGTGAATTTTTAAATGTCTAGAAATACAATTCTCAAACGTGGCGATTCTGTTACCAGGAGATGAGCAGCTGTGGCTGGCAACACCTATGTGGGAGGAACAATGTACCTCTGCTATCAGGGGGAAGGGCCTGGAGAGTAAGCGCTCTGTAGTATGTAAGCAGTCTTTACCCAGAGAACAACCATGTCAGCTGACCTGTGCTGGGCCCCTGAAGCAGAAGACATACTAGGTGCTGTGAATAATGCTGCCTGCAGGGGAGGAAGAGATGGGTAATTTTGATCTTCGACATAGCTGGATTTAGGATCAGCAAGGAGATTGGTGGGACACAGCTCGGGGTATGGCACTTTTGGTGAGGTTATTAAATAGAGGGAGAAGAGTACCCTGGATGTGGAAAACAGCCTTCATGGGCTGAAGGCTCAGAGTCAAAGAAGCAGGGAAGGAGCGAAGATAAACCTTAGCACCTTCTGACTCTGGGACTCTCAGAAGAAAAGGCTACCCCTGTAACACACCGTAGCCACTATGGTATCGGGCAAGCACATGGCTCAAAATGACTAGAGGTCAAAAGCTCTAAAACCACACCCCTCCCCACCCCCACATTCACACCAGTTGTTTCTATCAGGCCTACTGCCACAAAGAAGTCCAAAGTAATTAAAGCAAAGAGGTGTGGGAGGAGGGAACAATGTGACGTTTAACTCTTTCACTTCTGAATTGTTAGTGATCATCTAAGATCTACATACGGTACTTTTGAAATGTTACTACAAAACTTAAAATATCTACTTTAAAATGTTCTTTTCAAGTAAAAGAATTTTAAAAATTGGTTGACTTTTAAGGAGAAAAGAAAACTATAGGAAAAATAAATGTGAAGAGAGTAGGTGAAGAATTCCTTATTATCATAACACAATGCTTATAAAATGATAACTAAAATGTATTTAGCATAATAAACCCAATTTTATTTTATAAATAAAATCCAGGGCTAGTTAGACTCCTCAGCAGATAAAGATGGGTTTCTCTTAACCCAGTGGGTTAAGAAAATCCCAGGGTTCTGAGCATGACAAGTCTGAAGGTTTTGCCCTGTCCTCTGCCAGCCACAGGCTTCATAAAATGACTACTGTCACCCTCCATATGTGGTAATATGTGTCACCATACTAGTTCCATATGTGAAAGGGGAATAATAGTATTGGATTCATATTGATTATGTACAAGAAATTAGAATACAACATATAATTCTAACAGCAGATCTGCGTTTTGAGTAATGGGTAAGGATTACTCTTCCCATGGCTTTCAGAGCCATCCACAGAAGGAGTAGCACACTAGCACACCCTCTGTATGTGTTAGTCTCTCTCTCTCTCTCTCTCTCTCTCGCATGTGAAGGTCTTCTTATGAATATCTTCTTGTTCTTATCTTTACATCTTTGGAAACCGCATCTCTCAATGAATCTAGAGCTCCCCCTGAAAGGTCCAAAGAACTGGGAATAAAATTTTTCAACTCCCTGGGAAGAAATCTGGGCTCCTCAGAAGATGCCACTGACAATGGGTCATTGATGATCAGTGATGGCCCAGCTTCTGGGACACCTAGATATAGGAAATAGCAAGGCCAGCATGGAGCCGGTTTCCAAAAATTTTCAAGGTCTCAACAAATATAGTGAAACTAAGAGAAACCAATCAAAATTGCACTAATATCACTGCTTTGCCTCCTAACAACCATATTAGAGGTTACCTAAGCCTTTTAGAAAATTCCCCTTAGCCATGCATACAAAGGGGTGTGCAAGCCCATCAAGTCATTGCCATTTTGATGAATGGTAATTTCTGCAGAGTTAATGATATTTGCCTTTGCATACTCTTTGAGTCTGAGGTCTTCCTTCAGTTAGGCTTGGATTCTGACATCTGATTTGCTGGGAAGTGAGCCCAGGGATATGTCTTTTCCCATGACCTCAGTGCCAGCATTACAAGTACATTGCTGCCCCACTCAGCAACTTTTATGAGTTCTTGGAATCTAAACTCAGGTCCTCATTCTTGTGCAGCATGAACCTTATCAACTAACCCATCTCCCCAGCCACGTAATACCTAATCTTCACACAACTTTCTTGTCAGACATTTTAAGTCACAAAGCATTTTACGATTCAGTTATTGGTCCCAAAAAGCTGAACAAAGTTGGAGAATTTAACCAAACTCAACCTTTCCTTGGGATTTTTGTAACCCATCCCTGCTCCCTAGAGTATCAAAGATAGCAAAGTTGGGCCTTCCAAAACACACCACATTACAAGAGTGTGGGCTGCAATGGGGTTGCCTGAGCCCACACCTTGTGAGCAGCTTCATCTGCCATAACTTAGATTGTGATGGGAAATAAAAAGCAAGCAAGGCGAAGAGCTCACTGTGCACGGCAAGACATGTTTTATCTGAAACCACGGCGTGGAATTGCCTTCCTGTTGCGAGGACCAGATTGATGCGTGCATTTTATTTATAACCCTTTCTCTGAAAGTTACTCCAAGTACAAGTTAGCAATGAAAGTTTGCAGTGGCTTTTAAAATGGCCTGCTGGCTGCTTCCCTGACAGCCAAATTCCTACAAGTGACAGGAGCAGGCCAGAGAAGAGCTGAAAATCAGCAGGCAAAGAACAATGTGCATGTGTCTGAGGTGAAAAAATGGTATTGAAACATAAAAAGGCAGAAGGTGCGTATGGCTCTTTCTCAGGAGGAGCCATCACCCGTCACTTCGCTCCGACTGGTTCCCAAGCATGCGCCCCTTTCATTCCCCACTCCTGGATTCTGTGCGTGATGGGAGTACCCTCTCTATCTATTGTTCTCAGCTTAACATCACTAGTGGTTGAGAAAACCAAACTAGGAACCCCAGATTATATAGATATTTATCCGGAGCTTAGTTTCATGACCATTTCTTAGCTCCATACACCTATATGTTCCTATTTTGTCATAGAGAATATATGACGGTCTCTGCAATAACAGTCAAACAGGATTAACATGTCTGTGAAGACAAACAGGTACTTTCCTAAAGGCATATATAGAATGGATCATATGAATTAATAAGCCCCTTCTTTTGTGTGTATCTGAAAGAATGGAAAACATGAACTCAAACAATTATATATGAAATAATGTTAACAGAACCATAGCACATTTCTCACAACAGCCGGGAAATGGAAAGGACTCTTTCATCAGCAGGTGAATGGGTAAGCATAGAATAGAATATCCTTAGCCATGAAGAGTAATGCAGTAATGACACATTGAACATGAAGGAATCTGGAAATCACTATGTTAGGCTAAACAACTGTTCCTACACTTGACAAATCCATAGAAACTAAAAAAAAAAATAGATTAGATGTTACCAGAGACTGTAAGGGAAATGGAAAACACCTCCCTAAAGGGCATCAAACTTGGTTGAAAATATTTGAGGGCTAAATAAAGCTAGTGGATACTGGACATTGTAACTATACTACATAATACTGAACTGTTCGCTGAAACATGGTTATGTAAAATTCACTTTTATGAGTTTCTTTATTTTTATTCATTAGTTGGGAATAATCTCAGGTCATCATGTACCCCAATCATGCTCACCTCTCAGTCTTCCTATGTCCATGTAACCTCCACTTAAAAATGAAGGAGGAGAGGAGGAGGAAGAGGAAGAGGAAGAGGAGGAGGAGGAAGAGGAGGAAGAAGAGGAGGAAGAGGAAGAGGAGGAGGAGAAGGAGGAGGAGGAGAAAAGGAGAAGGGGACAAAAAGAAAACAAGTCCATTGGTGTTGTCCATACACTCACTGGAGCATGGTCAAATGATTAGTGGACAGCCTCCCAAAGGCGATGAGTCTTTCTCTATCTGCATCCATGCCAGAAACCATTAACTAAGAAGAGCCATGCAGTGACATCGAGAGATGGAGTCAGCTCTCCCACACTCCTGCCACCACCAGAGCAACCTTGTGCCTACTGTAGAGAAGTAGGGCCAGCTGTCTTACAAGGGGTAGGTCCAGTTCTCCCAGCTCTTTCATGCCCATGAACATCAACATGTTCAGACCATCAGCCCAGACTACAGACATACAATATCTTCATGGGTTTTGGTGATAACATGGGCTGCAGACAACACAGCCCCTGGCTGTAACAGGACCACTAACTCACCGTGATTCTCAATGGCTGCACAAACCATCACATGCCACTCACTTCAATGTTGCCCTCTTAATGCAGCAAAGCCCAAGGACATCACCAAGGCAGCAGGCAGCAGCACAGACTGTATACATCTACATAGCTCTCAGGCTTCATTAAGGCTTAAGGCAGCAGAATAGACTGCAGACACCAACATGGCCTCTGGTGGCATTGTAGAGCTCAGCATTCCTTCAAGGTAGTCCAATCCAGAAAGGGAATCTTCCTCATCTTTGCCCTCCACTGTTGCCCATCTTACCAACCCTTCTGGATAATGACAGCATGTTGATCTCATCCTTCTCTCTCACCCATGACTGCCATTATGTCTCCAGTTCCAACTTTCCCTAGAGCACACTTCTCCACCACATATGTGCCCATTGTAGTGCTACCCACCTCAGGTGATGTGCTGGGTGTCTTCTAACATCCTGCTATGAACTTATCTTTAAACAACAACAATAAATAAAAGACAACCACAATTATATTAGTTCCAGTATCATCCTGTATTCATAAGGAAAGTACAAAGAAGTCCATGATTATAGCCATAGTTAGATTTGGAGAAAAAACTCTGAAAGAACTACAGGGCTAAGTGTATGAGAGGACTTCTAGGCAAGTTCAAAGTCAACTGCTAGAAAAGGTGTCAACACAGGCAGACAAACTGAAGGGAGGTGCCTAAGTGTAGATGGGAGGCCAACGCATGGGAGCATGCAAGCATTCCTTCTCTCTCTGCTTTGGACTCTGGGGAGATGGATGGCTTCAAGTTCCTGCTGGCCTAACTTCCCTATACTGATGTGCTGTAAACCGGAATTGTACAATAAAATAGGCTCTTTCTTTGATAAAGTTGTTTTTAGTCAGGGTATTTAGCAACAGCAACAAAAATGTAAAGAATAAAACAAAACAAAACAAAAACCAACAAACCTAGGATAACCAACAAAACACTGTGGCACAAGGTCCATACCCTTTTCCTTAACTTCCTTGGAATGACTTTAGCCCATATATGTATGTTCACTCACTGGCTTCTTTTGGTTCAAACCCCAACTTTCTTCATATCTACTGGATATCCACAAATGGATGTAAAACTCATTTCCAAGGGAGATGAGCAGCATCAGTAAACCTCTCCTACCATGAAGCTGTCAACAAATTACTTGATGGTGAAGTAGAAGAGAAAAAAATACCATATCCTACCACTACCCCCTATACACAACCTCACTGGCTTGGCAAGTTCTGAAAGGTAGGCCTTCAGGAAGGCGCTACATGAGGGAAGACTGAAGTTGAGGACCGAAAGCAAACATTGGATCACATATTCATTCTTAGGTGAGCTCATTTTTCAGAAATAAAGGTTTTGCCTTATTGTACCTCACAACTTTGGGGGGCTTCTAAACATTAATGCAAAGATAAGCAATCTCCTGCTTCTACAAGGAACTGTGGACTCTACTTATAGGAGTAGAAAGCTAAACAAGGCACACCAGAAGCAGGAGGTGGTTACCTCTAAAGCAAAGGAATCAGAGTATTAGGATAGTATCCAGGGGTCAAATATTTGATACAAACTGAACTTGATCCACAGTGGACCTGGCTGGTTCAAAGTATTGGAAATCGGTACGCATCTGTCCTAGTTACTATTCTTCTGTTACAGAGAGACACCATGATCAAGGCATTTAATTGGGTACTTGCTTACAGTTTTAAAGGCTTAGCCCATCATCATCATAGCAGAGAGCCTGGTGGCATGCATGCATGGTGCTGGAGACGTAGGTGAGAGCTACATTCTGATCAGCAAGCAGATAGAATGACTGGGTCTTGTATGGAACTTTGAACCCTCCATACCTATCCTTAGTGACATGCTTCCTCTACCAAGGTTCCTAACACTTCTAATCCTTTTAAATAGTTCTATTCCCTTGTGATTAAGCATTAAAATATGAAAGCCCATGGTTCCATATTTTTATTGAAACCTCAAGAGCATTCCACTTTGAGCGCAGCTGTTTCAAGTTACTCAGTGCTGTTGGAAGTCTGTTTCTGTTCTCTTTGCATTGCTGCCTCAATGATAGCTCTATTCATAATAATCTTTAGCTACCATAGAGAGGTGGATCCTAGAAACTAATCTGCAGAAGAAACAACATTCATTTTTCTCAAAAATTGCTTGTCAAACCTTGAGATTCCACCTCATTGGATTAAGTTGGATCATGTGATGTGATCATGCCTGTCTATGCCTGGACAAGGTTCAATCAAACTCAGGACATATAACTTGACTGAAGCAGGACACATAACTTGAGGTAAACTAATAAAAACACAAGCGCTGCTCCAGAGGAGCCAGCTTTGAATGAGCAAAATATCCATGTCATCGATGCTAAATTACATTTGGCACAGTAGAGGGAAGATGAAAGTGGGATTGCAGACTAGTACAAGCATTCTGGAAATCAGTCTGGAGGTTCCTCAGAAAATTGGACATTGGACTACCTGAGGACCCAGCTATACCTCTCTTGGGCATATATCCAAAAGATGCCCCAACATATAACAAAGACACATGCTCCACTATGTTCATAGCAGCCTTATTTATAATAGCCAGAAGCTGGAAAGAACCCAGATGCCCTTCAACAGAGGAATGGATACAGAAAATGTGGTACATCTACACAATGGAATATTACTCAGCTATCAAAAACAATGACTTTATGAAATTCATAGGCAAATGGATGGAACTCGAAAATATCATCCTGAGTGAGGTAACCCAATCACAGAAAAACCACACATGGTATGCACTCATTGACAAGTGGCTATTAGCCCAAATGCTTGAATTGCCCTAGATGCACAGAACACATGAAACTCAAGAGGGATGATCAAAATGTGAATGCTTCACTCCTTCTTTAAAAGGGGAACAAGAATACCCTTGGCAGGGAATAGAGAGGCAAAGTTTAGAACAGAGACAGAAGGAACACCCATTCAGAGCCTGCCCCACATGTAGCCCATACATATACAGCCAACCAATTAGATAAGATGGATGAAGCAAAGAAGTACAGGCTGACAGGAACCGAATGTAGATCTCTCCTGAGAGACACAGCCAGAATACAGCAAATACAGAGGTGAATGCCAGCAGCAAACCACTGAACTGAGAACGGGACCCCCGCTGAAGGAATCAGAGAAAGTACTGGAAGAGCTTGAAGGGGCTCGAGACCCCATATGTACAACAATGCCAAGCAACCAGAGCTTCCAGGGACTAAGCCACTACCTAAAGACTATACATGGACTGATCCTGGACTCTGACCTCATAGGTAGCAATGAGTAGCCTAGTAAGAGCACCAGTGGAAGGGGAAGCCCTTGGTCCTGCCAAGACTGAATCCACAGTGAACGTGATTGTTGGGGGATGGGCGGTAATGGGGTGAGGATGGGGAGGGGAAGCCCAGATAGAAGGGGAGGAGGAATGGTTAGGGGGATGTTGGCCCAGAAACCGGGAAAGGGAATAACAATCGAAATGTAAATAAGAAATACTTAAGTTAATAAAGATAAAAAAGAAAAGAAAAGAAATTGAAGCCAGGGTCTATAGACATGGCATATTGTTTGCCTAGTATGCACAAAGCCATGGGTTTGATGCCATAACTGCAAACACAAGTAGAATGGTGGAGGTCAGTAATCCTCACACTTGGGATGTAAAAGCAGATAGAGTAGGTATCAAGGTCATCATTGACTAAATAGAAAATTTGGGGACATTTTAGGCTCCATAAGTCTCTGTCTCTGAGAGATATAGAGAGCGAGAGACAGAGACATGGAGAGACAGAGACAGAGAGACAGGGACAGAGACAGAAATGCAGAGAGACACAGAGACAGAAAGACAGAGATAAACAGAGACAGACAGACAGACAGAGACATGGAGATAGGTGAGGAAAGAAGAAAGGAAGGAATAAAGAAAATACATGTAGCTAGGATTCAAAATTTACTAAACTTTGTATTAGCTAAACATCTACCAAAACCTAAGCCTCACATAACAGACAATAAGAAGAATTGCTTGGCCAGTTCTGAATTTGCTCAGCTGATCTAGACTGGCTTTATCTCCTACTGGAGGGATGACTCATGGTCAGGTCCTTATATCACCATCTGTGGCCTGTTGCCTATGAAGACTATCACTTAGACGGTAAACAGACAAGCTCACAGGGACGTACTGAACATCACCACCCTGAGCTGGCACTATGTCTGCCCATGCTTTATTGGTAGACTAAATTACTTGATCCCTGGAGCCAGGAAAGACACCTCATTTCAACAAAGGCAAAATATATTGCAGGAAGGAGAAGAAGCATGAGAGATATTAACAGCACTATACAATGGCATCTGAGCTTATCACATTCCCACCTTGTGGTAAGAAGTAGACACAAGGAGTGCATCAACCAGTCCAAGTTCAACTAGCTTGGGGACAGCAGAGCCAGGTCATATAATAGGGAACCACATGGGATACTGAGGAACTGGTGTGCTCAGAGAGTATATGACAAGCCTTTCTAGACAGCATAGTTCTTATTATCTATCATGAATCACATTAGAAAGCTCTTCATGAATGCTCGAGATAGTCAATAATAGGATTGTGGTTGTCAGAAGTAAACTTAAGAAAAGTCTCCTCCACTAGTTAGAGGCTTACTGCATATAAATCTCCCATAAAACTTACACAAAATTGAATTATCACCACCAAGAGACTCTAAGGCTAGAACAACCTATAAAGGACAGCTAAGCATCCTTATCCATGAAGTAGTGTCCTAATCCCTGGCAGACTAAGTCAGTCAGAAATATATTACCCTGCATTTGACTTCCAGAAGAAAGTTCCATGCATCTAGCAATCTGAGAGCTTGATGTAATACAGTTCTTCCCAAGAAAATGGTACTTGGTATGATCACTGTCATGTCAAAGCTTTCTTCCTGAGGGCTAGGATGATGGTTGTGAGGTCAGAACCACCTGGAATTAAAATCCAATTCACTGACATGTAAAAATTCCATGAGGGTGTGACAGGTAAGACATCTTCCTAGGTCAGCCAAGAAATAGGAAAGTAGACACAAGAATGTACCTGGGCTCACCGTCTACCAGCCTAACCTACTTGGCAAGTTCCAAGACAAAGGAGAGACCATGCCACAGAATACAAGATGTGTATGACACAAGAACCCATGTATGAGGTTGTCCTCTGGCCTCCATGCACACACTTACCTTCACACATTAAAACACAGACACATCAACATACACACTAACACATACATTCAAACACACGTTCACACATACACACAATGTGTAGGTTAATATGTGGCAGTAGTCCAACAATAAATACTAAGATCCACTCACGACTGGCCTTTGGTAGGTAAGTGGAGCTGGTGTAGGGAAGAGGGAAGACAGGGATACAGGCATTAGAAAGATAATAGAGAGATAGATGTAAAAAATTAATTGTCTTAAAACCCTACAATTGCTACAAATCTAAATCTCAAATGCTACGTGTCACACACTGACAATATGACAGTCAAATTCATTAATACATATAGCTAATTAACCTCAGCAATTATAATTTACAAATATTATGCACAATGTAAATTCATTTAGGTGAAACAAATATACATGTTATTGGGAAACTAATTCACAATTTATAATAAACATAGAATTACAAAAACAAGAAAAGACACATAAGACCTGAAGGTCTGTAGATAGCTTATTTATAGAAGCTCAATGCTCTCTCTGGCATCAGCAGAGAGATTTTTTTATTATCCCCATAGAAATAGACCCAGCTTTGATAAATTGGATAAGAACAAATTTTTCTCAAGTAATTATTAATAGCATGCTATGAGATGGTTAGAATTAGGATGAGTGCTGCTTGCACGGAATGGGAGAGAGCTGCTTAGGACCAGAGGAAACGGTGATTGGATGGCTACACACGCTGGAGTTCAGGTGGAACTTGAGTGTTCTATATGTGTGCATATGCACCTATGTACTTGTATATGAAGGTGCATGTGTATATATGTGCAGGTGCATGTGTGTGCTGGTACATGTATGCACAGATACACATGTGAGCATGCGCAGGTACATGCATGTGCAAGTGTATGTGTATGCAGTGGATGTGGAGTTCAAAGAATCAACCAAACTTTGCTGTTGCTCCTCAGGCATCATCCACCTTTAGAGGCAGGTTCTCTTCCTGATCTGACACACAGCAAGCAGGCAAATATGGATGGCCAGCAAGCTCTAGAGATCCAACTCTCTCTCCTTCTCCAGTACTGGGCTTGTAAGTGTCTACCATCATGACTTGCCTTTTTTACTACTGAGCTAAAATGGCAAACTTAATTCCTCAAGCTTACCACTTCACTGTTGGACCCCTTATGTAGCCTTGTGGGCTTGTAGAAGTGACGTGATACCTAAATATGAGTGAAGGTCTGTTTGATTTTATTTAAGAGCTCAATCTTACCTCTAAGATCCTCCCTGATCCTGAGATTACATGTATGCACCAGCCTTTCCAGTTTATCTGGTGCTTGGCTTCAAATCGAGGGCACCATGTGTGTAATTCAATCACTTTCCTAACTGAGCTGTGGTACTTGGGCACTCTGAGGTCTTTCAAAATGCCTCATATGCATCCCTCTTCTGTGAATCAAGCATTTCCTTATCTACACTCCAGTGGACTTGGGAGGCACTTTTGTGACCTATCATCTGGAGAACTACAGTTCAGTTCCCAGAGGTATTTCCATGGCTCTATTAGAGGATACTTGATCATTCTTTGGATCCAAAAAATTTAAACCTACTCAGGTTTATGATATCATTTCTTGCCTGCTTCCCAAACTCATAGAGCCTATAATTACTCTTACCCAGTCTTTCTTTCATTGCTTTCTTAAATTGAGTATCTTTTCTCTCCACAGGTAGCTCAAAGAAACTCATCATACACACGTGTGTGTGTGTGTGTGTGTGTGTGTGTGTGTGTGTGTGTGTGTGTGTGTGTGTGTGTGTGTTGGGGAGTCCCTTGTGTTGTTTCCAAATTTGAATTTCTTTACCAACTTCCTAATCCAGGAGGTCACATTCTCCATCTAAACACTCACTTCCTTTGATTCAATGAGTGGAAACTGTTGGGTATACCCAAGGCATTCAGAATGGAAGGATGCATTAGAAAGAAATATCGTCCTCAGTTCAGTCCAAAGACTTTAATATATAAGCTAAGGGAGACAGTGGCCCACGCTGGTCACATTTCCTTCCCAGAGTTACCCGGTAATTTTATTATTGAAAATCCACTGTTAAACTCTCATCTTGGCACTGACAGAATCTGAGGTTCGGTTCAGTGATCTGCACAAAGGGAAATTAGATTCAAACAAACATAACAACTTGTCCTGGAGTGAAAACCAGATGTATAATTTCTCTCATTTGTCCCTACTTTATTTAATAGCCCACATGGGGAGCTTATTTAAAACTACAACAGCAACAACACCAAGCCAGCCAGTGTTGGGAGACTCATGGAGGGACTGAGACCATAGATAGTTTTCATTCTCCTCTGGGGTAGAGTATTGAGAGAGGTTATTAGAGAGGGCCGGTCTAGGAGAGAATCAGCAATATCTTCTTATGTTTGATGTCTTACAATTTTAATTTTAATGTTTGTATAAACAAACTTCTATACCTAGTGGGTATGCTCACTGTGTGGACTTGTGTGGAAGGCCAATGCCAACTCCAGTTATCTCCTTCAATCATGTGTCTGACTTGCTTATTTTTAGACACAGTTGATTCCTCACTCTTCAGCTTGGCACTTGAGTTAGATTAGCTGGCCAGCCAGTGCCTAGGATTCCCCTGCCCTTATCCTTGCCCAGTGTCGGCCCCACAGGCATATACCCTATGCCTGAAGGGTAGGTAGAAAAAGTGTCTCCAAAATACTTATACATGGGTGAGCACAGGAGCATGGGCAAGGAGACGCTTGATTCCCAGAATAGGGATGCATATGAAGCATTTTTAAAAGATCTCTTAGCATGTCTGGGAGTGTGGCTTAGTTGGTAAAGTGTTTGCCTAGCATAGATGAAATTTGATGTCTTGCACCAGATCAATTGAACATTGTGGTAATGCATAGCTGTAATCTTAGCATGTAAGAAGCTGTAAGAGACAAAATGGGGGCTATAAATAAAGAAACCTTCATTTACACTTAGATGTTTCATTAAGGCACACTTCTCTTCTGCGAGCACACACAATTCAATAGGGGAGCACAAGGATGTCAGGTGTTTGCACAAAGGAGTGGCCAGGTGCAAACTCCAGGATGAACCAGGCTGTATTTCTTCCTAAAATGTGCATAACAAATCTAGGCATCAGAAGCTGAAGCAAAACTTAGTTGTGCAAATCACCAGTTTGTTCTCTATATTCTCTAAAGTGTTCACAGTTAAAGAGAAAAAACATTCCATAAGTCCAAGTTTCAAATCTAAGGAATGGTGCAGCATACTTTTAGACTGGGTCTTCAATGAAGACAATTCCCTACAGACATGCTGCAAGGCAACCTGATCTGGATCGCCTTATTGACAATCTCCTCCAAGAAAATGATAACTAACCTCCGGACAGGACATGGGGAGGGCTTCACATTTACAAACCATTCTTCTAACAAGAGGACACACATGATTCACACGTCAGGGCTTTCCATTGAGAAGCCACCAATCTATGACAAAAGCTTTGATAGTACATTTCTCATGAAGAGTCCATACAGGGAAGCTGAGGAAGCTAGCGAGTCTTCACAAACACCAAACAATACACTTTCATTGTCCTATTCCTGTCAAGAGGCAGTGTGGCAGCCTATCTCCAAAATAAGGAGAGCATGCATGCAGGAAGTTCAGTGGATAAAGCCACTTCAATATTTTCCTACAGTCTTATAAACCTTATAAATCTTTGGGGTTCTTAATAGTCCCCAAGCTTGGTCATATTCTACTATCTTTGGATTCATAGGAGGACTAGCTTCCTAGTCATTTTAACACCCCTTTCTCTAAAGTTGAACAAACATGAATTCTGAGATATCTGAGATATTTGTGGAATAAAAAAATTGACTTTGTTCATTGACACGTTAAAACATGGAACAACACCTTATGAAAACTAACCCAGATTAAAAAGAAAGTGTTCTTTGTGGATTTTTAGATTCCGTTATATAGGGGTGTGGGGGGGGGTGCATGCACGTGTCTGGGTACCTGTTTACCATTGTGCCTGAGGAAACCATAAAAGAATGTCAATTCCACTGAAGCTGAAGTTATAGAGAGCTGTCATCCATCTGACATGGGTTCTGGGAGTCAAATATACATCTACTTGCAGATCAACAAGTTCTCTTACCCTGTGAGTCTACCTCCAGCCCCCAAAGGGTTATTCTTTCATCTAGCATCTTTGGTTATCACACAGCATTGCTTAATGTCATTCTACCTTGAAGTTGAATAACAATCTATTCTTTTTCTGTGGTTTGATTTTGCTCAATTGAATGACGTTCTAGTCCTTCACTCCACATTGTTTTTCCAAGATGGTCTCTACACAGCTTTCCTAAACCCGGGTGTCACCTACTTCTTGTTTTCAGTAAGGGCATCTTGTGTACAAAATTACTATTGAATTCTATTTGGAATGATACTTAGTGAATTATCAGGTTGTTCTCTGGCTGCAACTGGCAGACTAACTCATTTTTTTAAGCAGAGGATTTACAAGGGGCCAGGGAGCCATTCATAGAATCAAGACCCATAAAAATGTATCATAAAACAAGAAACTAAATATCATGGCTGTGCCATTCCCTGAGTCATTATTTTAAAGAGTTAGAATCTCAGGGGAGAAAGAGTGGTGGGTGCAGCTTATGTGATATATCTGTGTCTAGTCTTAATACAGTTGAGAGGAGGAGTGGGTCACAAATTGTCTACATGGACCCCAGGGGACTTTTTCACCTTTTTAGCATCTGCACTGACAGACACATTAAGATCATACAGTGAAGTAAAGAGATAATATCTCAAAGAGAGAAAAATAGAGCTGAGTGATTATAGTCTAGACAAACAAAACAATCCACGATATATACTATATTCAGAGTGAGCAAGTCTCTCTATGTGTGTGTGTGTTTTCTGTGGATAATGGTCATTGATTAATAGTTGTGCAAAGAACTGTTTAGCAGTCTGTTTATTTTTGGTACTGACTAATATCACAGCTAATATTCCAATAATATATTGAAAGGAAAAGGAAAGGGAGAGGAGAAGGGAAAAAAGAAAACAACATATAATAAGAGGAAACGATGAAAAAAGGAAGAGAAGGAGGAAGAAGAGTAGAAAAGACAAAAGAAAAGAGAAGACAGGAGGTTGAGGAAGAAGACAAAGTAGGAAAAAAGAAGAGAGGAGAGTAAGAAAAGGAGAGGAAAAATGAGAACAAAGGGAAGGGGAAATGAGCATGGGAAAGAGAAGAAGAGAGGAGGAGAGGAGAGATGCGGAAAGGGGAAAGGAGGAGAGGCGTGGACAAGGAAAGGAAGAAGAGGGGTGCGGAGATGATGGAGACAGTAGAGGAGGGAAGGGAAAAGAATAGGAGGAGAGGGGAGGAGAGGAGCAGAGAAGAGAAGAGAAGAGAAGGACAGAGGGGAGGATGAGGAAGGGAATAGAGGAAAAGGGGATTGAGGAGGGTAGGTAAGATGAAAAGATATGAGAGGGAAGGGAAGGGGAGGAGAGGAGAGGAGAGGAGAGGAGAGGAGAGGAGAGGAGAGGAGAGGAGAGGAGAGGAGAGGAGAGGAGAGGAGAGGAGAGGAGAGGAGAGGATTTTCTCAGAGTATAGCAGAACTCTGGATGTCTGAACAAATCAAGCTCAAGTCAGGATGAACCAGTTAGCTCATCTTGGTGGTGTTTATTCATTTGGACAAAAGCAACTCTCTCCAATTTCACAACTTCCAGAAAGGCACTGGGCTGGTGAATTACACTTGGTACAATAGCACTCTTCCAGAGAGTTGGAATGAGATTTTTGGCAGCTAAAGTGTTTTTTAAAAGCCACTGCTTTCTGTGATTGCCCCCATCTCATCAATGACTCTGTCGCTGGGAATGACCAATTCAGAGACAATGTAAAACTCCCTTTCTACAGCTCTACAAATCTCATCTAAACTTCTCAGATTTCAGTGTGCTTTGGGCTGTGTTCTTAAGGACTTCTGATGGGTGGCCACTCTCTACCAAGGTGTATGCCACTTCTGATTTATGGATTTATAGATGATAGAATAGAATTTCAAGTATACAGAAACTTGTTAAACTTTTCTTGGTAAGTTGAAGGATGTAGAAAAAGGATGGATTTGGGAGTGGAAATAGACCTGAATTCATTTCTTCTTTTTGTTTTACAATTCTCTGAGTCTGTTTCCTACACAAGTGATGCACTTAGCATTTTCTTGGCCAGGGAGAGTGACTTTACAATATCAGTGTTCAATATTGGATGTTGGGGAGAAGCATAGCCTGAGTTAAAAGCATAGCACACAAAACAAGTATTCCCCATAGATGATGTTTATTGAGAATTTACAAAAGTTCCATTAAGACACTCAGAAAATAATGAAGGGTTTTTGCTCATGTAAGGACTGCTGGAAAGAGAAGTGGGGGTGAGTTCACTGGGACACAGCTGACTCACTTTTAAAAGGAACTTCTTTTTACCTTAGGTAAAAGGGAAAGGTAAAGGGCTATACTAAATTAAATGGGAATCCAGGATAAAAAGAACAAGAAGAACGAAGAGAGAGAAAGAAAGAGAGAGAGAGAGAGAGAGAGAGAGAGAGAGAGAGAGAGAGAGAAACAGAGCCAGAGACAGAGAGCCAGAGACAAAGAGAGACAGAGACAGAGAGATACAGAGACAGAGACAAAGAGACAGAGAGACAGAGACAGAGAGACACAGAGACAGAGAGACAGAGACAAAGAGACAGAGAGACAGAGACAGATTGAGAGAGAGGCTATAAAGGAGCATGATATCATTATTAGGACCAGCTACTAGACACACATACTGACTTCAACAAAGCCAAGAACACACGTGATATAATCAACATCTAGGGTCCCATGTCAATACATTCAGTTAAGAAGTACTAATGCTGCCAACCCTTGATCCAACTCCAACATTCACTCACTGTCCTTTGCTTCAGTAAAAGGTAAGACCTTCCTTGAAAGGCTTGAAAAGCTGATTTCACCTTAGACTTTTCTTCCAACAACAAGCTTCATCAGAAAACTGTTGCCAACTTTTCTCATTTTAAGCCACAGGCCTCTTGGTTCCATTGGTGTTGGTTCATTTCTTTCTACCACTTAAACTAGAGGTCACCACAGTCCATTATTTCTCTGGATACAGACCCTACCTGATCTCCCTGGTGTTCTTCAATCAGTTTCTCACATTGTAAGTAGAAAAGAATAAGGATCAGGGAATGAGAAGAGGCAAGAATGAACAAGCTGTAAAGTTGTAAAGATGTTTAGCATGTAATACATGTAACACGTATACATGCATGCATATATACAAACATATGTACATACATACAAATATATGTATTTCCAATATTCCACCAAAACAAGTTAGAATGGACATACTCATTAAACTTGTGACAAATATACCAGCATGAAGAAACCAAAAGCATCTTTATCCTTTAATAATATAGTATCTGAAAGAAAAATTAAGAGAATAATAGTATTCACAAAGATAACACAAATGAGATATTTAGGGGAAATTTTGACTGAGAAGGTGAGAGGTAATTATACTGAAAACTTTAAAATCAGTGAAAAAGAGAGAACACAAACAAAAAAGAAAGATATCATGCTCATTGATTGAAAGAAAAATGTGAAAATTCCTTTTCGATGCACACCACATGTATACTGTATTTGCAATATGTAAGAATGGACAATAAGAAGTTGTGCATTTGGAACCATCAAATCTCTGAACTCAAAAATCATTTTGAGTAAAATGAACAGATTTTGAGACATCACACTCTCAGACATCAAAATATATCATAAAACAATTCTAAACAAAGAACAGGGGGACAGAGTAAAGAGAAAGCCAATGATCAAGAACAAGAGTGAAACTTGGAAACAAAACATCCGATTTAAGTTCAAATGATTTATTTTTCCAAAGAGACCAAAAATTCACAGTGAGGAAGGGAAACTCTCCTATTTAAAAAATATGCTATGAAAACCAGTTATCTAATACATATAAGAACAAAGCAGAGCCTTATCTTATATCATGCCAAACATTAGCTAAAAACAAGTTAGCTGTTTAAATCTAAGGCCTAAAACTGTAACATATATATACATATGCATATGTATGCATATATATCTGTAAAGTTTAGGAAATGAGATTGGGCTCTAAAATGGAGAAAAACTAATTGAAAGGATACCGACAATCAGAAGAGACAGAACTTGAAGCAGGAAAGGTTGTAAATAAATTATATTTCTAAGGGGATAATGCAAAGTTTATGTAAAAAACCTAATAACAATAAAGAAAGACAGTAAAACATAGCCTTAATATACAATCCTAAGAAATAATCTATGGGGGCTTGAGAGATGGCTCAGTAGTAAGAAGCACTGGCTCTTGTTTCAAAGAAACCAGGTTTCATTTTCCACACCGACCACCTCATGACTGTCTGTATTTCAGTTCCAGGGGATACCAGGCTTCTAGTCTCTGCAGGGACTAGGACATGCTGCAAGATATATATTCAAGAAAAATACCAGGCCCATAAATTGAAATAATAATTACAAAAATTTTAAATGAATCCCTGTATATCAGATCCATGAATAAAATCCCATCATCCACTCATGTTTAAAGAAATGTAAATTAAGACCGCCCAATAAAGAAGACAGGATAGAAATTCTGCCACCTAGCATCTGTTATAAATAGCTCAAAGCAAACAAGTGATGGGAAGAATAGAAATCAATAAGAACCGGAGACACTGTAGCTGAGATGTATACTGCAAGGTCATCAAAGAAACCAGGATGCAAGATCCTGACAGCATTAAAAGTCTATCTACCTATGCTTCCACAATTTTCCCTGGCAATATATCCAAAGGAATGGAAACCATGTCAAAGGCATGCTTGCATACTCTGTTTAGGGAAGCATTAGTTATAGTAGCCAAGATATAGAATGACCAAAGTTCCCATAAGAAGATCAATTCATAAATAAAATATGGTTTAAAATAAAATGCAATGATATATTGCTTTTAAAATGATGCAAATGATACAACTGAAGGATTACTCTGAAGGCTATTTGGCTAGGAGGAATGATCTGGACATAGAAGGGTGAATTAAAGATGGCCTAATATATGTGGAATTTTGACAAGGTGACTTGCTGCGGCTGCTGAGATGATTCGGCAGGTTAGAATGCTTCCCACCAAGCCTGATGACCTTAGTTTGATCCTTGGGACTCACATGATTTAATAGAAATGACCCCTTCAGCTTTTTTTTACCTCCACACAAACATAGCATGTTATGTGCATTCACAAATACACACATAGCCATGCACAGTGAAAAAGCAACTAAATACATAACTAAATCCATAACCCCACAAAATGTAGTTTACTTGCTCAAATAAGGGAGTCAAGTATGATGATCAAAACCAGATGAATGCGTTCCACAAATGTATGAGAAGTTACTAGCTTAGGCAACATGTCAACTCGACAGGAATCAATTCTCTGTGTATTTCAAAGGAAAGTAACTCTGGTCAGCCTCATGTGCTCTGCATCTAACAACAAAGAGTATACTTTATATATCCCACTGCAAAAATCATTTCAAGTGAGGTAACTAAAACATATCGAATGGCCTAAACAACAATGTTATCCTACAGTATACTAGAACCATGACATCCTCCTGTGGTGTGCATATCTGAATTTCCAGTGCTCAAACATTTTAACCACAGTTCCAGACCACCTTGTGTTATATAGCAAGACTTCTTTCTAAAGAACAAAAATGAAGGAATAAATTATGTAAATAAAATATTTTGTGTATGATATATGCACATGTTTTTCTATATAACTGTTCGCTTATGTGCACGTGCAGGTATATGTGTGTATATGTGGCTATGGATGCCAGAAGTCTAGGAGTGTTTCTCAATCATCACATAATAATAAAGCTTTGTAAGGACATTAGGAAAAATAGCACTGTCTAAAAACCACTTGCTATGGAACGGCAGTTGATTAATTCTCTAATTAATCTCTTGCATTATAGCCTGTGGCAAGTCTAAGGTAATGGCTATGATGGGATCTATGCTAAATCTTCTGAATATTATAACTTGATTATGGCTGGGTCAATTCTTTAAACCACATCCTTTCCAAGATCTTGTTAATGTCTTAGTTAGCTACACTAAAGAACTATCATCAGGATGTAAGTACAGCTTGGGGTGGGGACATGGTTCAGTGAATAAAATGCTTGCTGTAGAAGCATGAGCATGGAATTCATTTTCTACTGCATGTATACAAGTTGAGAGTTGTAGTGTATGTCTATAATCTAGCTATGAAGAAGCAGAAAAACATGTTACCCCTTAAGCTTCTTAGCCAGGCAGTCTAGCCATATGGATGATCTCAATGTTCAGTTATAGACCATATCTCAAAACAAGTTAATGTAAAGAAAGGGCTGAGAAAGGCACAACTGCCTCCCACACACAAATGTAGAAAAATCATAACTATGAATATCAATATTTTCCAGGATGGCTCAGTGAAATAGTATAGTTCAAGATAAGCAAGAAATAAAAATGTCATAAGTAAAAATGTCCTGGAAAGTTCTAAATACTGGAATCAGATAGAAGACATGTACAACAGCACAGAGATCTATGTGGCAGGGTATTTGGAAAGTTGACAATTGAAAAAGTAGGTAATACATGATTGAGTTGAGCAGTGTGCATTATTTGGAAACTGTAAGAGGTAGACCAGATGGATAAAGATGATGTTAAGCATTGTGTTAGCACCCATTAGAAACCAATTTCAGTTCTCGTAAGATTCTTTGAAATAAAATTCAGGTGTTACTTGTTTGAGTTTTAATTATCAGACGATTTCTTTGGGGTATATGTGTCTGTTTTTATCATGTTATTGCTGAAATGGGGTCTTACGTATCCCAGACAGCTTGAACTCCTTAAGTTGGAAAAACTTGCTTCAAACGCTTCATCTTCCAATTTCAACATCCTGAGTGCTAGAGTTAGAGGTATGTCCTACCATGAAAACAATGTATTTATCTGTCTTTGTCTTAGAAATTGAACTATTCAACTTTAGAATGTATCAAAATAATAGGGATGATAGGTGAAGGTATATCAGACACTGTGACAAAGCATAGACAGTAACATATTAACTATAAAGGACACAGGTGTTCAGTATGCAATTCAATCTCCAGCATTTGGGATAGCACCTAGGGTCTGACAGAGGAGAGGCAAGCACTCTACTACTGAGATACAGTGATTTCCTTCTTTTAACTCCTTTATTAGAAAAATTTAAAATACAAAATTTGTAATAAAATACAAAAAAGGAATTACTGTATCTCTCTTTTTGTTTGCCAGGTCTATTGAAACATCACTTTTGGGACAGATAGCCACTTGGGAGGGATAAACTAGATAGTGAAGGACATAATATAGCACTTAACAACTTTTCTACAGAAGTCATAGTGGCAGATACACATGAAACATATGTGGAAGATAATGGCTCTGGATCTCTGCTTTGCAGGGCTCCCACCTAGAGCTCCCAACATTGCATGCTAAGCCACGTGCAAATTTGGAGCACCAAATAATTATGAATTTGGCTCTTCTAACGAATAGCTCATTTTCATTGTTGACATTCTAATGAAAGTATATATCATGAAACTCGATATATTCACCTAATCAACTTTCCCAGCATCCACAGCAACTACATGCAATATTTACAGTCCAATCTACAATTTTTCACCTTTAACATGAAGGCCTCTATTTGTAGAGATTATTACATCAAAGTACAGTCTCTGGTCTATGTAGCTTCCCCATTTGCACCTTACATTTAGTAAAGTTCTAGCCAGCACCCCAGATTTAAAATAATGGAATTGGAGCTTATATTGCAATGACAGTCTAGAATGATTGTGACTTTATACTGTAAGAGGGGTTGTTCATGGCAAGTCCCAAAAGGAAGCTTGGGGTCTCCAAGAACCACCATGTTACAGACTTTTCTGCCGACGAATTTTATTACTCTTAGAAACAATACATCCCTAGAGTGACTCATATGCAAAGTGAGTTAAGAACTATATTCTTTATCTGTTAGAGTATCTGCCTAACCATGTCGTGGGGGAAAGAGCCTTGGGAAATGATTCTGAGGTTACTGTCCCACTGTGATAAGAACAGTATCTCCTTGTGTTTTCAGTAACTTATTCTAACAAGCAAATTGAGAAAACAAAAATTACTATGTTTGGTTTGCAAATATAATTAATAATTATACACAAACTATGCTGGGGACCCACAACTTCAGTATTCTATAAGTGATAAGGTATGTTTGATATTCTGCATTAATACAGTCCAGAACTTTCCCCTTATGTCTCTCCTTCCCTAGAACTGCACTTCTCTGCTCCTACCAAAGGGTCTTTCTAAGCCTGAAGGAGTCACTTCCAGGGCAGCTTTCTCTTTTCCAGGATTAAGGAATCCAAGCTAATTCTGATACCAGGACCTCCCCAGTATCACAGCTCGCATCTTTCGGCAGAGAGATGACAGCAAATTAGGAGGCAATGAAATCCAGGGAACATATTTTAATAATTTCTTTCCCTAGGTGTCTTAAATATTGCAAAAGTCAGAGGTCCAGAAAATCTGCTATAAAACTGTATCACCTAGAAATGACAGGAAAATGCCACTGTGATACTCTAACATGGTATTATATTTAGCTGCCTAAACAACACTGAGCAAGAGTATCACCAACAATCATACTGATGGAGACAGAGAAAAATCTCATGGAGCCCTATCCTCAAGACAAAGAGCTACTGTTAAAATATTTTTATCCCCCTCTTGTTATTGTCAGCTCTGAAGCTTAATGCATTCATCTGCTAGCCTAGTCCTAGTCTTGGAAGCTTCTAGCCTCCATCCAGTCTTATCTAGGCCTAGAATGTTTCCAGCCTCTGAAACATACTGCTGAGTAAGCTCTCCCTTTCTAGCTGTTTCTGGATTCCTGTTGGTTAATCAACTCAACTGTTCAGGCTCAAACTCCTCTTCTGGCTGCCTTATTCAATCTGCTCTCTCTCTCTCTCTCTCTCTCTCTCTCTCTCTCTCTCTCTCTCTCTCTCTCTCACACACACACACACACACACACACACACACACTTTTTATTTAATGAAATGGGTTTCCAGTCTATTGCCCTGGCTGGCTGGAATTTAATATGTATACCAAAGTGGCTTTAAATTCACAGAAGCTGGTCCCTCGCTGCTGTGACTAAGTATTGTCTGTGCCATGGACTACTTGACACTCGACACTCTACCCTACCTCCCCTTGGGGTTTGGAGGTGGGATGCCAAAGAGTCACCAGCACAGACTCCAGGAGCAGGTGAGAACCTTGGCAGCATGCTCTCTGAACATTGCTGTAAGCTCCTTTAATACTCTCCACCCACATTCCATTGGTCTCCAGAAAGCATCTCTTCTAAATGACAGTTTCTCATTTACTGGCATTGTCTATACCAGCAAACCTTGGTCTCTTAGGGAGACCTCACTTAGGTCCTCTTGCAGGAGATCCTTCTGTGGTTGCGTGATGCTGTGTGTTTACATAAAACCATCCCTGCCATTTCTTCTACAACTAAAAGCATACCACTAAGTTCATTCTAAGAAGATTATCCATGTTTTCTTTTACCTTTTAAAATGGGGTCTCATGAAGCCAAATCAAAGGAGCAAAAAAAAAAAAAAACAAAAAAAAAACCAAAAAACCCAGAAGCTTGAGCACAAGCAGAGACACTGAAAGGTTTGCATAATTTTGAGTTTTATCTTGACATCCATAGTAAAATTGCTTCCTACTCATTTAATAGCATGTTTGAAACCATAAGAAAAATATGGAGCCTCACCTTTTCTGCATGTTTGCTCTATACTATAGCCATGTATAATAAGGCGCATAATGCCAGCATCACAGGAGTCCATGTTAGAATGCTTAAGGGATTGGGGTGAAGGCTAGTAGTGGAACATGTGTCTACTACGTGGGAGGCACAGATCAGATCTTCATCACACTAAACAAACAAACACACAAACAAATGATGTTCGATAGAAGGCAAAATCCCTGTCCTGTTTAAATAGATTCTTTTTTTCAACACATTTTTCCCCCAAATCCTGCACATGCGAAGTCTATGCATCAGGTTTTTTGTTTTTTGTTTTGTTTATTTTTATTCATCCCCACTTTTTCCCAACAAACACAGGTAGACAGCCCATTCTTCTGCCGGATACCCTTAGAGGACGATCAGGCAGGAGTGACAATAATGAGAATGTGTTTGCAAGTCTTCTTGATGAAATCCAATAACAACCAAGCCCATACCTAAACAGCCAGAGGCAATGGGCAAGCTCTGCCTCTGGCATTTGGCTCAGACCCAGGCATTCCCTTGAGATATTTACTCACAAAGTGACTTTTGTTTCCACTAGGGTGTGGAGACCCTAACTTAGTCGCTGTCTAAAAGTGAAGTGTGATACTGTAGGTTAAGACAAGTAGTCCATAGGCCAACAAAGCAGGATAGAAGGAGCCATGTTTGTTCCTTACCAACTCTGCCAACTCTTGGCTAAGTAACTTGAGGTCTTTTGGAGGGCTACCTTGTTTACATTCCTTTATAGATTCTATGTCAGTCATCTTAATTCACAGCAATTTGCATTTACCAATGTCTTCAGGTGACATAAACACAAAAAATATACTAGAATAAGCAAACTATATCCTTGAGTTGCAACATAAACTCTGAGTTGTGGGCTGATCAATCTATGTGATTTTCTTAGATCCAGTGCACTTGCTAGCTGCTGAGTTTTCAATGCTGGATGCTGAAACTGGAAAGGGGGATGATGGGTCACTTTGTCATCCTCATACTTCTTTGCTCTGCTGCGACTTTCTGAGATCCTCTTAGCCATTCTCTGCCTACAACTCAAAGAAGGATCATACCCAAACCAGCTCTTTCTTTCCCTAAGAAAAATACTGCTTCCTACCCCAGAACTTAATGGATGATGATTTGAAGAGAAACTTGAGTTAGAAAGTAGAAGAATTCATTTTTACCTTGCATCTGAACCACTACATAAGAGAAGAGCCATCAGTTGCAACAGCAGATTGAATTACAGTCCCCAAAGCATACTAGGGAACACAATCCAATCACAGATGCTCCGTAAACTCTGGTGCTCTTAAATCTTTGTTACTTTTCCCACATTGGTTCCATTTATCATATGTTATTTTCATTATCTTGGGCATATAAATATTTTAGCTCACATATACAATTTAATTAGTTAAAAGTACAAAATTAAAGCCAAAGTAACTCATTTGTTCTGGGCACAGAAATGCAAAACACTAGTCAACAAAGAACAGATAGATGTGCCATTGAGCGGAGACAGCTGTTATCTTGGTTAGGGCAATGGCAGTTGGAATTAGCGGTGTTCTCTGGGCTTCTCACTTAAGCATCAGGGGTCGGGAGTTGTTGCTGCTTCACAATTAAGCAGCATTTCATCTCCCTGTGATTCTGAATAAAGCACTATAGAGTTCTCTGTAGCTCATGATCTATTATGCAGGACCACCTGGAGATAACACCCACATTTTTGTGTCTCAGAATGTTCTTCACCTTTTCCCAAGTTCATGAGTGCTTTCAAACTTTAACCTTTTAGAGTTTACCTAGAATTCAGGAAATGTGTAGTAGGAACCAGGAGCTATTTCACTAGGACATGCACACATAGTTGTTCTAAGTTACTCCTTTGGTATGTGACCTTAGAAAAGAAATCCCATTTGGCTAGAACTTGTTGATAATGAGAAATAGCATTTATTAATTGAATGATACATTTCAAGTCTATGTAAAGATGTAATATATAATGCAGTCTTTCTTACATCTTCCTGAGTTGTGTATTATTGACATCATCGTTGCCATCACCACTGTTATCATATCATAAATCTTCATTTCCACCATCATCATCATCACAACTACTGTCATCACTGTTATCACCATTATTATCATCAGCGGACTCTGCACAGGCATCACCACCACCACTACTACCACCACCATCATCGCCATCATCATTGCCATCCTCACCACCCCCACTTAGATAGGGAAACAAAACAGTAGCATATTACGGATACATCTCAAGCTCAATATGAACTAAGCCGAAACTACAAATAAGTATTTCTAGAAATCTTAGTTTTAGACTTTTATACCATGTATCTTCCTTCCAAATGAGTTTAAGTTTTTGAGCACAGGAAGCCTGAAGTGATGTACACAGACACCAATACAGCTTGGGAACATTATCAGACCATTGGGATTGTTGGGTTCCCTATAAATCTCTAGGCCTCGCCCAGGATAAAGAACAATAGTTACCATGCTGAATCTTCTGTAGCAGGTACAGCTGCTGTTTTTTTTCATTTGTAAAAGCTTGAATTTCCTTGCTTTGGTGTCACAACAGAAATGTAAGAAGTATATAGAACCAGGGGAACTCAAAACCAGGATCACACTACCCTTCTGGAGAGGCTCAAGTCATATGGTATATTTATATAACTGGTCTACCTTCCTGCCATTATATAACGTCACCTGATCCTGTCCACTCACTTGGTTAAGTGTCCATTCTCTATTTTGCCTTTGTTCTCATTCATTGTTTTGAAACTTTAGCCTCAATGAAAGTTTTCTGACTCCACTTTACCAGGATTTCAAGGATAGGTTGTGGACTAGGAAGACTCCATAGTATATACTCTAATGTTAAGGACTGGGGAGATAGCACAGTATATGAAGAATTTGCTTCTGAAGCATGAGAATCTAGTTTGATTCCAGAATGATGTGAAAATGCCATGCTCGATGACATGTTCCAGAGCTGGGGAATCAGAGATGAGAGAATCCCTGAGACTCAGTGGCCTTCTAGTTCACACTAATTGGTGAGATCCAAGCCAATGAGATACTCTATCTCAAAGGAGCTGGTACGTGAAGCTGTCCTCTATTCTTCACACATATGGACATATGCTTTCTGTTCCCCCCTTTTTTTAAAATATAAGAATCTAAAGTGGGGGGCTGGAGAGATGGCTCAGTGGTTAGGAGTACTGACTGTTCTTCCAGAGGTTCTGAGTTCAAATCCCAGCAACCACATGGGGGCTCACAACCAGCTGTAACAGGATCTGGTGCCCCGTTCTGAGAGCTACAGTGTACTTACATATAATAAATAAATGTTTTAAAAGTGGGCATTCTTTACAAGTGCAGACACCTTGAAATGCTGCCTTCATGACTCACTGCTCACTACATGCCAATGCATAAGTAATAACAGGTGAGTACCTAGCCTCCTGCCTTAGGGGGCACCTAGTGCATGCTCTTTCTCTGCTTCGCTAGAGCAACCCAGAGAACAGAAAGCTTTGAGGCAAACAGCCGCAATCCTGATATTTAGTTCGCACATAGCATCATGTTTACCTGTTCAGAGATGCCCCACTTCTTCCCTCAGGCTAGTCAAGGTTTTTAACTTGAAATGAGGAAATGATAGCGAACAGAGACCTAGGGCCATTTACCAAACTACAGTACTAGTGAGCATTATATAACCTACTACTCCTCCTTTCCATATCTCCAGTTTACCAATGAAATAGCAATGGTATTGATATTTATGTAAGAGACATAGAAGATTCTGGAAGGTAGACAAAGATCTGCTTCTGTGAAGAGTTCAAGAGTATACATGAGTCCTTGGATGAGAACATTCCTCAAATAAGAACAAGTGACCTCGTAGGCACTTGTGAACACATTCAAGAATTGAAAGAGTTTTGTGGACATGTTTGCACCATTGAAGATTAAAAGGAGGATGTCTGAGGCTTGCTGTTCTGTCAATCTAGGCAACTGGTGAGCATAGACATTCAGGAAGAGACTGTCTCAAGAAACAATACGAAGAGCAATTAAGGAAGACAACTGTGGTGACATCTGGACCCCCTTAGCCTCCCACATGTGCACATGAACACCAATAACATATAAACGCAAATACTAATGATAGATAATTGTCATATAAAGTCAGAGGAAAGGAGTAAGAGTGGAAGGGAAAGAGGGAATGAACAGGACTCTTCCCTGCACTTGGTATAAAATCAGTGTGAACAAAGTTAGGGAAAATTGAGAGGGCTGAATAAGGAACCAGACTCCCAGACAGCATCTGTTTTGTTCTCTACAAAGGAAGGAAGTTATTCTTTTAATTACTGAGATGGGGAAAGTTGCCCAGAGGAAGAGGATAAGCACCTACTTGCAACAAACAGCATCAAACTTTAACAGCTGAGCAACCGAGCCCACATTTTCAAAGGGTTTTCTGAGAAAGAATCCCTTCCATGGGTGGTTCTCCAGGTTTGAGTTTCACACAGAGAAAGGTGTGGTAAACATGGAAAGAAAATACAGTAGGAAAGTAGGGATCAGTTTGGATTACTGAGCAGAGGTTTGCAATGAGATACTCATAATATCCTTTGTGCTGTGAAGGAATACAGTCTAAAGGTGAGGATCAGGGTCTCCTTTAATCATTACCCTATAGAATTAAAGGTGTAATGGAGATCCATTTAGTGAAAGAGAATTCCTCACCCAGAGACTTTTGCCTTTGCATCATACTGTGCTTTGGGGAGAAATGGTACAGGATTCCCTGTTAGGAATTCACCAAGTTAGGTGCCCAGTACATGCAGTCTCTTCATTTAGGGCAGCATGCAAGTGCCCCAACTCAGGTAGACTGTGGACACTGGTGTGTGACTTCAAAGGGACCAATTATGCCTGCTTTGGAAAGAGTACCTGTAGCACATGGGCCCTTGAAAATGAATTAGTGGAACTCAGCCTAAGAGGAGAAAGTAGATACAATGCACTCAGACATAGTATGCCACCTTTTCAAAAAACTGGCATAAATCAAACAGCAATGGAAGCAGGGGAACATGAAGGAAGACCAATCAGGATGCTCCCCGGTGCTGTGAACCCAGCCCGGACTCCGTTGAAAACTGGCAACTTAGGGTGGTTGCTGAGCATGTGGGCTTCCGTCTTCTCTTCTGTAAAATGGGTAATGGAACCTCGAAACCTTCTTGTCCTATTCTCAGAACCGTGTAGGGGTAGGGGAAACACTTGACCATTATCTTGAAAAGCAGAAGCATAGTCACTAAATGAAATTCATCTACCACGTGCTACTAAAAGGATACCCTGAACATATGTCCCTATTCTAAGCACCAATCCATATGAAGAGCAGTGAATCCTAATTGTTATTATAAATCACACTGATGTTTTTTGGAATGCACAATTTGGAATTGTGAATGGAAGGGGTTTTTTCCTCTCACCTGATTTGGGTACCCAGAGAATGTTGTGTGATTTGTATATAGGTCACTGATACACCACTGTTCTGATGAACGGTCCATGAAAATGATCTTGTAAATTCACTTAGAATAATTGGGTACTTATAAAATGACCACGTGTACTCATCAGAATAAGACTGCAGAGAGCCACTACAGAAACTGCTCTTCCCAATCCTCCTTTTGACACATGAGGGAAACACTAAGATAATAGAAAATATCAGATATTAATCATTAATTTTAAAATGATAAGATAAGAGACGGAATCTCTTTTAGTTGAGAATTCTTTGTGGCCTGGATGCAGTGCCATAAAACAACAACAGAATGTGGCTCAATATGAAGCACTCATTGAGGAACTAAATGTCTTCTGGCATCCCCACAACAACCCTGGGTCAAGTTGTCCAGGAAGTGATAGGAAGAACCTTGGGGACATTTTCCAATCTAGTAGTAATTTAACAGTTCACCTCATTCCATGCTTCCTAAACTCATTGTGCAGTCATTTCCAATGTTAGTGGCGGTGTGTTGAGTCATGTTTGGTAGAAATTCCCCAGCACGCTTCATTACCTAACCAATAAAGCAATCTTGTAGAGTTATTGAATCATGCCATGCTTGCTGTATTACTACCCTCTTGTTTTTATTTTGATATGTGATTGCTCCCCTGGACTATTGCTCAAGAGGGACAGATGTGTTTTATAACCTTTAAAAAAAATCCTTCCCATCAGGTATGGAAGTCCCCCATTCTAGTACAACTTGCCCTTCTCGATGAAGAAAACAGACAAACAGAAGCACACAGCGACATCAATCTAAACACACAGTGGAGCCTGATGCTCTGCTATTTTAATTTGCTATTGTCTAGCAGAGGAAAAAGACAACTTATTGTCATCCTTCCCTACAGAGCAAGCTATTTTCATTCCAGATTTCTTTAGCTGGAGACTTATCCTGGGATAGTTAAGTCCATTATTGTATAAAGAATAAACAGGTTTGCATTAGATGGAGAACCTGAGCTTTAGAATGGTAAGCAGGATCGTAGCAGGGGGCAGGGGATGCCCATAGATGATAGGACTGATTACTCCGTCACTCTGGGATGCCCACAATGGCCACTAAGTTGCTGGTAAGGGAATACTGTTTCTAGGGCTTCTGGCTTCAAAATGGGTGGAGATAAATCCTGATTAGTTAGCTTTAACTGTCAACTTGACACAACCTAAACTCGCCTGAGCAGGGAGTTTCAATTGAGAGACTACACAGACCAGTGGGTATGTCTACAGGGGACTGTCTTGACTATTAATTGATATAGAGGGTTGTGTACAGTGTGAGAACTGGGCTATATATAAAATTCAACTAACCATGGGCCTAGGAGTGGACCATTTTAGTACAGGTGGGACTGGGCTATATATAAAATTCAACTAACCATGGGCCTAGGAGTGGACCATTAGGAGCATTCCACTGATCTTTCCACATCAATCAGTTTTTGTTTGAACACCTATCCTGCCTTTCCTCAATGACAGACTTCAACTTGCAATGTACGTAATATAAACCATTTACTCCACTAAGTTTTATTATAATAACAGAGATAAAGCTGGAACAGGAAATCAAATCATCGTACAGAAAATTTAAAGAGTTCAATTAACCTCACTAGAAAAAATTCAAACGGTGGAAGGAGGATTCAAATTCACCATAATCAATCCCATGTTACAATCCCATGTAGGGGCTGAGGATTTAGCTGAGGGGTAGAGCAGTTGCCTAACAGAGAAAGGTCCTGGGTTCTTCTGCAGCCATTTATTTTTTAAAAGACTACTATAAAATCTTTGCTTAAAAGAATGAAGGGATATTTTAATTATTAAACTTAGATCTCCTTAAAATCATGCAGAATACCTTATTGTATAAAACACAGCTTAGGCATCAGAAAGACAGTAGCTGTTTTATATTCTGCAGTTTTTAAAGGACTAATAAATATGTCTGACTAGAACAATTGTGCAGTTGTACATGGGCTGTTGAGAGATCTGGCAGGTGACATCCAAGGGCTCCGGTAACAGATGTACTGTACTATCATGCCTATTTTTATTCCCTTCAAGAACGGTTTATTTTGAATTTTGTCGAATGTCAGACATAGCAGACATGAACACCCAAAGGGGCAAAGGCTTGACATCCAGTTACCATAGATAGCATCATTACGGAGGTTGTTTCCAAGCCTGACTTAGTGCTAGGTGACTGGATACTAGATGACATCGAGTGTAGATGAGGACATGGCAGTTTGAATCTTTAAGGAGAAAGGATTGCAGGGAGGAAAATATGAACCTGATGCAAAGCAGAATCTCCAGGAAGGGTCCCCATGGGTAAGCAGGCCCACAGGAGGCATGCTGCTTGTCTTACGGGGTGGAATTAGGCAGAACACATATACTCTATGCTCCTGAGAGAGTCCTGAACGTTACCCTGGCTCTTGCGAGAACATTTATCTGCTTAAACTGTAAAGCACCCAGAAACACTTATATGCTACTCAGATCTGACTAATGAGCTATGCTCTTAATAGAACCAATCAAGACTGAGCAATCCAAGCTCTCCTATACTTTATGTATATGTGGATCTATGTGGAAAACTGGGTATGAACTCGTTGTAGATGCCACCTTAGCTCCCTAACAATGTATGGATATTTAAGTGCATTTTAGTACAGGACTGACCTATACTTGAAACAGAAAGCTCTTTTGTTCTTGATTATTTCTTAGAAAGCAATGAGATATGAAAATAAAATATTAATCTTACCACCAATTTTTGGGGATTGTGTGACCAAGTTAACTATCAAAAAGGTTTTAAAAACCTCCCCTATTCTCTCACTATAAAGATTCATCTATAATTTGTATAAATATGTACATAATTATTTTACTTCTATTTTCATTTCTCTATGTGTGTTTATTCACACATCTGTGCCTGTGTGTGTGTGTGTGTGTGTGTGTGTGTGTGTGTGTGTGTGTGTGTGTGTTCTGTGTATGTATGCCATATATGTGCAGGTACTTGTAAAGGCCAGAAAAAGATTTTGGATCCCCCAGCACTGGTTGGGAACTATCCTGATGGGGGTGCTCAGAACTAAACTCATTTCCCATGGAAAAGCAGGGGAGACTCTCAGAGGCTGAACCGTATCGGCAGCCCCACAGTCATAGTACATGAATGGATCACACATGTCTTTACTTACCACTTTGAGTCTCCTTTCTCAAATGTGAGGTCTCTTGTCGCATCTTGCTAGTTTTTAGCATCCCTGACAATTACCTGCACTTTGAATTCTGTCTTTGGAATTGATTTTGGGCTATTGATCATCCACCTTAATAAGAAAGAATATGAATAAAAGCATATTTTTTTCAAGTTCTAGGATCCTGTCTTTCCTGATGTGATATGCTTGATACCACTGCTGTGTACCATGAAAGGTGTATACAGGATTGAAAAACAGCTCATGTTGAAACCTTGCCTTTTAGGAAACAGAATGCCACAGTGGGAAAGTGGTTTTCTCAAGAGTCATAATTGAATCAATGGTAAATGACACACGGAACTCCAGCCCCCTAAGCAGCATGGTAACTCTCCACCTCTACCCTTCCCTCTCTTAGCTTGCTCCTTTCACAGGGAGCTGGTTACTTAAGAAGCCACTGAGCAAAAGTCACTTTCCACATACAAAACTCTGAATTGCAGCTGAAGTCACTGGCATATTGCCTTTGTGCTCACAAGTGACCTCACACTCAGAAAACTGCCACGCTCAGTTTGATATTTGCTTTCGCTGTCTTGAGGTACTTTATCATTTTTAAGCAAGGGTCTCTGAACTTTTGTTTCGTGTAGGGTTGTTCATGCAAGGCAGCCAGGCCTGGTTGGAAAAGAAAGAATTTCATTTAAAAAAGGTTAATAAAAAAATCAATAACTACATAATTGATGCATTAAACACACTATGTCTGTTTAGTTGAGTAATGCCAGCTATTTACATTAAGTTCTTCCAAGTGCTTTATTAAATGCTATGGAGATAGGAAACAAAAAAATCCATACGAATGTCCTGGTGTTGAAGAGCAGTGGGAAGACAAATGCTGCGTGCATGTGTGCACACTCCAGCACACGTAACATGCACACACACACACACACACACACACACACACACACACACAGCAAACAAGTAAACAAGATACAGAAAACCAAAAACTGCATTTTAAAACAAGTACCACTTTCTAGCAAAATGACCCCAATGTTAGCCATCCTAAGCTTTGTAAGAATAAGAAAATATATGAGAAGAGGAACAGACAGCCAAGACTACAGAATTCACTCCAGAAGGACAACATCTGCTGTAAGCAGGAAAACCCTGAAAAATGAACCAGCACACTAACAATATAGAAGGAGCTTGATCTGAGTCTGCAGAGGCCATGCTGAGAATGCAGAGGATCCAGGAGCTCCATGGCAACCAGGGGGTGGGAACTACCATGCCATGGTTACAGAAAGCAAGATGGGGAAACTGTAAAACTGGTAAGACAAAGCAGATAAAGGCAGATAGACAAGCAAACAGAGACATAGATGAATGATATAAGTTATGTATAAATAAATGATAGACAGACAGATAGACAGACAGATAGATATTCAGGTAGATAGATAGTTATAGATTGATGAGAGTTGGAAATAGATAATAGTAGATAGATGATTGATTGATAGGCAAGTGGATGGATTGATATACAGGATTCACTCTACCCAACATTCAGGCGTGGAATAATACATTCTTTGTTACACTAAGAGATGAGATTATCAGTGCCCTTTAAATGGTGAGAGCTTCATAGAGTACACAGTATGAAAAATAGAAGTGACTGTCAACACATGGCAGCTGACAAATACCTCCCCAACCCACTGTATAACTCCACTTATGTGGCTGTAGAGAACAACAGAACTCCACTGTAAACCACGAGTTTGGAGGCCCAGGAAAGCCAGGCAAACTGAATGGAACACAGCACCACATCAAATCCCCTCCAAACCCTCCCGACCCCAAATAATCAATATTTAAAAAGAGTGATTTCTGTGAAATGTGCATGCACTTGTAAAGATTTTAGGGTATTGGGTTAGTAACTTGACTCTACAGAGAATGCAAGTTCTATTTGCAATGATAGGACTGGCTATTCCTAAAGTTTTATTTATACTGGACATCCTTCAGGTCTTTTCCTAAGAGATAAAATGCAATTCATAAATCCTTTCAACATTATGATTTTTAGGGCTCAGGGCTCATGATTGTCATCCTAGCCTCAGAAGAGCATCTGTTTTCATTAAACCACAAGGACAGGTCAGAAGGACTAGTATGGGAAGAGATACTCTGGCATTGTTTTCCTTCATGTTTTTGTTCCTGCCTTGAAGACTTCAGCCTTACATTCTGCTTCATGAGACCAGCACATTGATCACGTGGACATTCGCTACTAAAATCCCAATCTCCCACATCCAGGGAGATTGCTCAATAGGATACCCTGGGCCATTTCATAAGGCCCACATTTCTATATGATAACTGTGTACTTTCTAGTTGTTATGACCAAATACCTGACAGGAAACAATGTATGGGAAGACTGGTTTTGATTTCCTCATAACTCAAGAAAATAAAGTCAAAAATGATGGGAGCAGACATGGCAGCATGATCTCAAGGCAGTTGGTCATATTGTTATCAGTAATGCAGAAAGTGGACAGGAAGTAGGAAGGTCTATAAAACCTCATGGCCCTCCACCGGTGACTCTCTTCCTCTGTCCAGGCTATACCTCCTAAAAGGTCCACCATGTTCCAAAATAGTACCCCTCTCCTCCAGCAGGGAAACATGTGTTCAAACACATGAACCTATGGGGGCACATTTTGCATTCAAACCACAACAGGTGACTTGTTTTTAGTCTACAAGAAACTGGGAGTCATCATGTAAGAGACAAAATTTGCATTGCCCATCATACACCATAAAGGAGAGAGAAGCCCCAAGAGGCATACAGGACTCTGAAATCTCACAGTAGAGCAATGCTATTTTCAGAACACAGAATGGCACTGCGGATGCCTGCGTAACATTAGAGAAGCAGAGATGGGTATAACATGGGATTTTTGTGGCCAAAGTAGAGGAGAAATTTTCAGAGAAAGAATAATAATCACTTAGGAGATGCCCAATGGCTTGTAGTGAACATACAGGGGATTTTCTGCAGGAAGTAGGGGTCTGGGGATCAGGGAAAGCATGCTCAGATCAGAACAGCTCAACTGTAGTCGACCTTACTAACTTACTTCAGCGTTTGCGTAGGAACACTAGACTGGGTCTTAGTACTCTATAATGTCCCATCGTCCTTTTGATAACCATTACTGGATGATAGAAATGTCACTTCATGTTAACAGCATTGTTGAGATATTAAAGCCTACAACCCACAGGAGCGATGGGGGTTAACACCCTTAGAGCTCTATGTTCTGTCTAGAGGAATCTGTGGGGTTTTATGGTTTGCATTCATCCTGGGAAACAATCCCCTTTGTGATGTCCAGTGGCAGCTCTAACACGTGGGCTCTGGGATTCACAGAAGTGGTAAAAGACCATGATGCATCGCCTGTTTAGTGTTGTGGTTAAATATGAAAGAGGTCTGTGGAATTTGCACACATTTTCTCTTATCTGGAACACACGTTTTTGTTTGCTTGTTTGTTTATTTACCTTAACTACTCAAAGAGGTTCCAACACATGGTCTATAAACATGACAAGGAAACAATAGAGATTTCAAAACATGGAGCACTTCTATGGCTTTAGACTTAAAAGCCACCACTATAGGGAGGCAGCAGATCATCCCATCAGGAGAGAGGTTCTTTCCAGAAGCAATTCTTTTCTTCTCTATAGTCAAAAGGTGCTATATATCCTAGCACCTACATCTCACTGATACCTTTAGAAGCATCCACTGATCTACAAAGCACAGCAGTTGTATGCAGACTGGAGGCATCTTTCCATCTCATGAGTTTACAAACTCATGAGTTCCCCCAGAGTCTACAAACCATGTTAGGAAAAGGAGTGAAGGGCTGAGCACTGTTCTTCCCTCTGTCCTGAAATATGCTGTCCTCCAATCAATATTATTCCTAATCAGTTAATGCTGACCACGACTATAGCCATTAGCCTTAGAAACCGGGCTGGGCATGTGCTCTGTAGTTCATGCTCATAGGATATCACCCCGGAGAAATCTATCGGTCATAGCTGAGCACAGACTCATCATGTTCTGAAGGGACAGGGGCATGGGCATCTAGTGTACATCTCTTAGGAAGCTCCCTTGCTTACATGGACTCCGTAGGAGGATCTGGGAGCTCCAGCTGACACTTCCGGGGTGCAGTTTTACAGGTCTTGCATTGCCTCTCTTTGGTTATACTTAAGCATTTTTTTCTGTTGCTTCTGCCATTATCATTCTTTCTTTCTGTTTCCTTTATTTTCTGGAAAGCTTGGTGTTAAGTTCAAGGGCAGAATGAGGATGATGGAGCTTGGGTGTACAGAGGATCCCATTAGCTTTTGGGTAATACAGCATGTGTCTTTAAAATGTGGCCAGAGGCCTAGGGATGCAGCTTAGTTAACAGCTAGGCAAGGTCTGCCTAACACATTTGAAAGCTTGAGTTTAGTTCAGCATAAAGAAGGAATGGTGGTGTATTCATGTAATTTCAGCACATGGGAGATAAAAGAAAGAGGATTAAAAAACTAAGGCCACCTTTGGCTATACAGTAAGTGGAAGGCATGTTTGTGCGGTATGAGACCCTGTCTCGAGAAAAAAGAGAGAGAAGAAAAAAATGGTTATAGCTAATGTGTAGAGTACCCTCTCAACCAAGCAATGTTAATAGAGTCTTACTCTGATCCCTTTGTGACACATCTCTTTCTACAAGGTGGCATGTCAACAGGATGAGGGAATCCCTAACTGGAACCTGAACATTTGGGAGGTCCAAACCACACATATTCTTGCCACAGTGACTAAGACAGGTCAGGTTGGGATGCCATATACATCCTCTGAGGCTGCAGGCCCCATTGGGAAGCTCAGAATGTTTGTTGGGAAGTCAGAGGCACGCACATAACCCTGCTTAAAGATAATTTTTGCAAGCACTGAGAGAGTAGGTTAGCAATTTTAAATGCCACTGTGCCTTGGATCAGATGCCAGCTGTACCTCTTCACAATGGTACTTTCCATAGTTCACAGCCTCTGTGTAGTATTCTGTGTGTGCCTCAGAATGATCCATGGAGAGGATGACAACTGAAGTAGAAAGTGCTTTTAGATTCCTCAGAATATTAAACAAGACAGTAGTTCAGTTATGTACAGAGCATAGTACATAAAGATTCTCTGGTGCATGTTCTGAGGGCTCTTTTGTACCTTGAAGATTATATATTAAATGGGGGAATTTGTTGCAGTTTATTTAAATGGTAGGAAGAAATATTGTCAAGCTTGCACTGGTGAAGTGAGGATGGGTAGGTGACATAGAAGATAACCTGCATGACTCTTCCTCCCACCAGGCTGGTCTACATTCTCTTTATGTGTATCAGTGCATTTATGCATACCCTGGCATCATGAGCCCATCTCTAGTGCTCTCACTCTACTTCTTTTGCATCTGCCATTCAGAGCAAATAGATAATGTATGGCGCGACAGCTGCTGGCTTTGGAAGTTAGAACAGTGGTGAATGGCTCATTCTCCCTTCCACAGAAAACTACTACTGGTTTGTGCTCACTCTGCATGTGTAGGGTAGGGAGCATGAGACTGTGTTCTTGGTCATTGCTGTCAAGGACAGACAAGATCTGGTCAATATCTTCATGAAATTAATGAAACATGATACTACACTAATGAGAAGTTGGGCAGAAATGATGACTATTGCTAAAGCACATCCCATGTTTGCCAGAATCACTATATTTTATGTATAATGGCCATATTTACTTCAGATGAACAAAAGTACTCAATGTCAAAGGAAGCCACTAATTTACCTCATCTATCTATCTATCTATCTATCTATCTATCTATCTATCTATCTATCTACCTATATTATCTATCTTCAGAACAGGTAGTTAAGTGATGTTTCTCTAAGCAGCTTCAGAATCCATGTGTGTGTTCAGTGTGTGGGAGACCCTGTGTTCCAACTGTACCACCGTAAAGGAGCAAAGGGAAGAGTCAAATGTTTGGGGCTTGAGATTCAAAGGGAACACTGAGGCAGGTTGTCCGTTGGACTAAGACATTTATTAGAAGAGACATTAGTACCATAATATGCAGGTAAATAGCAACATGCCAGGCCATCTGAAGAGAGTCCAGGCCCCTGAGGCAGAATGGGATTCCCTTCTTAGAGGTCTCATAGTGAAGAGAGGCCCTTGGCCACATGATAAATGATTAGCCCATAGCGCACGCTGTGATCAGACTAACTCTAATTTCAGCAAGATACTGGGTAAATAGAGTGTCTGCCAGCCTAGGGTCAGTATGAAGAATTTGCTGGGAGGATGGGAAAGACATCTGCAAATTGTCATCATCTGAGCAGGGACTGGTCCAGGATCCACCAGGAGGGAGGCGAGAAGGCAGGAATCACTTGCATCAAAGCCTTTGAGTGACATAAGGCTTACATTCTTTAACATAATTCCTGGAGAAGTCTCTCATCTTGGAGCTTTTTTTTCCTTAAAAAGCTCATATCTGAGTATGAGCTCCTCTGTGTGTGCATATTTGTGTACACAACTATAAATGCATTAATATCGTATTATTGCTACCTATCCTATGTTTACTCCAAAATAGATATTGAGCCTTATTGGGTCTATCAATAATTTATCAAACTCATTTTTTGTCTAAAGCAGAGAAAGGGGCATGGGAAACAGAGAAAGGCAGAGAGAGAGAAAAACAAAGAAATAATGCTGAGTCATGGAAAATATGAATAGAAATGTGAATGGGGGTTGAGCTGGAGGGAGCCTAATGTTGATAATGGTTACCTAGCATTCTTTCTTTTTTAAAAAATTTATTTATTTTATTTATGTGTGTACACTTGTAGCTGTCTTCAGACACACCAGAAGAGGGCATCAGCTCTTATAACAACGTGGTTGGTAGGAAACGAACTCAGGACCTCTGGAAAGACAGTCAGTGCTCTTAACGCCTAAGCCGTCTTTCCAGCCCCTGCTGCCTAGCATTCTTAGTTCCTGGGTTCTACCCCAGGGAGATAGAAAATGGAAAGGAATGAAGCAAGTACATAAGAGGAAAGGCCAGGTAGACTTGTAAGTATACTGTTACAGCTCACCCTTTCCTTGTCTGGTTATCAATTCAACTAACCTAAGTCTGCAATATTTTTGGGGCCTTGGGAAAATTAGCTCTATGATCATCTTAGAGAATTCATCTAAGGCTATACCAATGGGTATGACAATACTTAGTTATAAAACTAAGTAAGGTCTTTACAGATGAAATGGGTGAATCATGGCTAAACATGACAGTCATCACATAAAGAGAAACAAGTATAAAAAAACCCACAATCCTAAATCAGGAATTCCAGAGCACACAGAGTGTCATAACAGGAGCGACCCTTTCTTTGTTCTTTACTGTAGCGTACATTTCTTACTCTGTAAAGTGAATATGTTGGAAAAACATTTCAAGATAATGTCAATATTTATCGAGATGGAAATGCTGTCACATATTATGTGGCTGGGTCTTGGTCATGTGATAAAAGCTTTTCTCTATGTCCATTTGTGCTGAGAATCTGGAAGACATTTTGTAAACCCCACTTCCTCCCATCAAGCTATTTGATTCTTCACTTAGGTTGAAGTGATGAGATTTATCCCATCCACTATGAATTCACACATGGGGTATAAATACTTCTTTATATAAACTCTACACTATCTGTTGTATTTTTCATTCTCAGAGAAGCTGGAAAGCCCCATGGACCGCCATTTCAACATGGATATAAGTCAGCCTTGAGCAACACTAGCATCTCCAAAGAATAGCCCCAGCACAGAGAGCCAAAAAGAAGCTGGAAGACTTGGCTATAAAGCGGGAACTACACGAACTTGCATCTGGTCTTGCTCATCGTCATCAACTTCCTATTTAAAATGTTATCATACCTGCCAGTTATGAATATCAAGTTCCATCCAAAAGCACAAGATTAAAACACCAAGGTCTACAGATGTAAGAAACTGTCAGGCCAAGAAACTAGACTGTGTGTGTGTGTGTGTGTGTGTGTGTGTGTGTATTTCAAAACTGAGCAACTTGTGAATTTCCATTATTCTGTTCTTTCTGCAACCCTCCCAGTCTACTAGGAATTGCAAACAGACCTGTAAGGTCTAAAGTTCCCTCAGGGAAATGAATTACAAAATAGAATACGGATGCCTCTGTAATAAAAACATTAAAAAATGAGTTGTGTTTACAAGTAGCTGAGAAGCTGAGAAGTGATACCTGGTGTGATTTCTATACTTATTTTCCTTGTTTTTTTGCCCCCCTATCTCTTCTCTCTCTCTCTCTCCCTCTCTCTCTCTCTCTCGTCATCTCTCTGCTCTCTGTATCTTTCTCTATTTGTGTCTCTATATCCATCTCTGTCTCTCTGTCTCTCTGTCTCTCTGTCTCTGTCTCTGTCTCTGTCTCTGTCTCTGTCTCTCTCTCTCTCTCTCTCTCTCTCTCTCTCTCTCTTGCTTTCCTAAGTTCTTCACAGGGGCACACAAATGGAATGAACACAAATACCTTGCACTAAATAGAGGTCAAGGGATGAGGATGCAGCTGGTTTGATGGAGTGCTTTCCTAACAAGAAGGAGACTTGGTTTTCATTTCCCAGTGTCACACAAAACTGGTGACAGTACATGCTAGTGAGCCTAGCACATAGGAGGCAGAAGGGGGAAACCAGGACTTTAAAGGCATCATTGGCTAAATAAAAGCACTAGGGTAATAATCAAATGTTGATTTTTTTAATTGCCAGATGTTAATACAATAGAATTCCCACTTTATTTGGTGCATAGTTACTTTCAATCTTGGTAGCTATATTGTAATTTTCAGAGGGTCAAAGTATATGAAAATATCAGCAGATGCCAAAGAACAGCCTGGCCTCTGAAAAAGTATTACATTGAAGATGCAGCAGACTTGACAGAGACTCTATACCCATAGGTGTCTTTGCAGATGAATATTCCAGTCACTGAAGAAGGGTATGTACTGCTTGCTGGGTGCAGTGGCTCAACTGAGTTTCTAGCACACAGAGACTCTTGAGTTTAAGGGCAACCTGGGCAACACATGCTCTAACAAAATATGTGTATCAGTTTCTTCACTTTAATTACAATTGCATCAAAATAACATAAAAAACTTCCGGTCTTTGTGATAATTTTGGAACAATACAAAGCCAGGTGTATGCTTCCCATTAAAAATTAATATTTGCTGAAATTAAAATATGCCATATGCTGTGTTCATTACACAATACTGGGAAGGGAAAATAAAAGGCAAGCCATTTCTGGTCCCAAGTGGCCCCCTGTTTCAGAGTCAGATTTAACTTCTAATTTGATTGCAACTCTGTGGAAATTAGCACCTTGCGGGGCTCAGACCCCAGACAGGCCTAAGTCCCAAAGGCACCAGGAATTCTATGACAAGGATGCCTTTGTAATAAGAATAAGGCAGAGATGCAGACAGGGCACACTGACGTGACATACAGAAAGGACACTCTGTCCACTTCAGAGCGAGCAGCATCTACAGCCTGGGACATAGCCAGTATTGTTCTAGAACATGTTTTAGGTCTATCCGTTTTAAACTGTACTCCCAACGTCTTCCTCCCTCCGTGCCTTCCTCCCTTTTTGTTACTTTATTTCCTTGGTGTTGAGAACTGGAGTGTCCTATGAAAGCCAGTCCTGTGTTGAACTCTACAGGCTGGCTGACTGCTTACAAACAGTTGATGGTGCAGAGTTGAATGATGCAGGAAGGCAGTCCAAATTATCTTAGGCTGTTTTTATTTCCCTTATAGACATCAGTCATTTGCTTCTATCTGACTTTATACTCATATATATTTGGACAATCTTTTCATATGTATTGACTTAGCTTCTACCAACCCAAAAGCAAAGAATGTCATGGGATAGCATCTAAAACCTAAAGCATAGGGCTCCCCTCTCTTCTATAATCCACCTACCTCCAAGCCCCACCAACGTACTGGGTAAAGGCTTTGGTTTATGACTCACTGTCTTTCTTTTAAAACTACTTGAATCCACATGATTATTGGTCACTCATGAATGGTTTTATTCCCTTTGGTATTATAATTTAATGTTTAAGAGGACTTCTTTAAAGAAAATAAAATGTTCTGTACTTGTAGGACATCGAACAAGTAGGCAGAGGCATGAAGGTCCCTGGGACTTGCTGGCCAGTAAGTCTAGCTAATAGTTAAGTCCCTTACTTAGAAAGATCTTGTGTCAATAAAGAAAGAGGAGCGTGACAAGAGTCTTCATGTCAACCTATGGTTTCCACATACATTCACATGCCCACACATGCACAGCCCCACACACGCACTAAAAAATAAAAGAAACCTAAGCAAAAATATTGTGCCTGTGATGTGACCAAATGTGGCATGGATAGGCCTGTGAAGAACACCCTTAGCTACCCATTTGCATGCTAGCCCAAGGAGAACTAGAAAAGTCTTTACCACTGCTCACCAGCCCAGCCAGAGGTCTGCATGCTTTGCAAGGGCTTCTCACAAAGTTTGCCTCATCTGAGTTTGCCCAGAGGTCTGGTATAAGAGACTGGAGGCAGCTTACACCTCTGCTTCCATACCTTGCTTCTCTCCGTGATCCCTACCTGCAGGGTACTCAGATCTTTGGACAGTCATGAGGTGTCAAATGTACATGACTTAAGAAGCAGATGCCTGAGGCTCAGGGTTCACTTGCCCTGCAAAGTGGAGGAGGACCCTGTCTGGATTACAGAGATAATCACCCAGCCCTCCATCTCCTTCCTTTTCATTTTAATTCCAAGACACGGCTCTACATAATTGGTTCCATGATATAATTAGTCTCACTGATTGATTTGATTAGTTTCTAATCCCAGTCCTTTCTTCTTTTTCTTTTTGGAATTAGGCAAGATAAAACATTAAAATCCCCTCTTTACGCATCTCTAATCCCAGCTTGAGAGGCATTAACAGTTTGGTGCATATCTTTGTATGCTTTTTGTCTATGATTTTAAATGTGTTACATGGATAATAAAAATACACAGTACACCCAAACTTTATTTCAAGCTGTGAGATCAGAGTTCATATTAATTATAATTACATAAAATTGAAAGATCTGCATATTGGACATGCTAGGCAGATTTCAGACACTCAGGGGTTTTATAACTCTGGTCCACTATATCAGAGAACATTGACCAGAAACGGTTTCTCCACGTTAGTGACTTTCTGATGGACATCAAGAAATATATGGAACACAGACCATCTCCTGGTCACAGCGATTAGACTGAAGCATTTTGCCCTTTCAGGGGTATTTTTTGAATTCTGGTCTTTTCTAACGACAGTCACATTCATTAAACAGTTGTGCCCAGCAAACTATCCACATGTCAGTGATTTGTATTGACATACTGATAGTCCATAGTCTGTGATCATTTAATATGTGACATACATGCAGTGGTCTCAAGTTCCAGTGGATTATTTGAACATAGAATTATTATAAGCAGGTATATTTGTCCTATCAATGAATTACAACAAGATTCCTTCACCTTATGTACAATTCTCTGAATACGACTATGTAGACATAAACAAGGCAGAGACTTATCACAGTGCATGGTGGCTACAGATACAAGTGTCTGAGCTGCATATGCTTAACTTGGGTCTGAAACCTGAGAGCCAAAGCACTTCTGACAGACTCTGATAATCTCTGCAGCTAGGCACAAGTGACAGTTTGTCATCCCGTATGGATTCAACTAGGCATGAGGAACAGACAATAGATACTTTCTGCTAAGTTCTTTAAAAAGACCTCATTTGAGCAAGAAAGAGATTTCAGAAATCTGCTCAAATGTTTTCCTCATAAATCTTTGCAATGTAGACAAAGGTGTGTGTGTGTGTGTGTGTGTGTGTGTGTGTGTGTGTATGTGTGTGTGTGTGTGAACATGTGTGTTGTTGCAAGGTAAAGGGGCTCTGGAAATTTTTTTCATTTGTCTTCCTACTGCAGTACCTAGAGTTAATATAGCTTGGTATGACACCAAAAGTCCAATTCTTTGTAATTTAAAGCTGGAATATAAACAAGGAATCTGAAAGCCAAAGGATTTGGGGGTTGAAAAAGCATAGGGTGATATTTCTAGTGTCTAAAAAGCTAATTATAGGTTTCACTGAAAATGGGCAGATTGTGGGACACTAAATACACACATACATACTCATATGAACACACACACATTCATGCATGCACACATTTATCACATTTGTGCCCATACATTCATACACATACATGAATGTATATACATTAGCACATACATACACAATGAATGGATACATGTCCATTCACATGCAGTTGCAATTATACATGCATATACGACCATAAAAACACAACACAAACCTGAGTACTTATGCTTAGACACGCAAAGAAATGTATCCACATGCCTAGATACATCTACATACATACCCATAGACATACAAAAGTGTACACTGATATACTCATACACACACACACACACACACACACACACACACACACACAAACATGTATAGGCACACAGAACTTTTGCCTTGTGTGCTTACCACCCAAAAACCAAGAGCTGCATTGCTGCATAAATAAATCATTTGGATAGCTCTCTCTCTGAGTACAATTGATCGCACCTCTGCACTGGGGTCAGGCATAGTATATCTATAGCCTGGCCTGACCCATGTTCGTATATAAAATATGATATTAAAGAAAGCTTCCCAACAGCTCGCCTTTTCTGGGAGGCTTGCAGCCTATCAATCATTCATTCCTGTTCACCCACACCAGCCCCAACCACAAGCTGTAAGCCTGGGGAAGTTATAGGCCCTCAGGGTAAGACTCTCTGAGGGAAGCCAGAATTCTCATCACAGACGCCATGCAGCACCTCTTACTTTTTCTAGGTGTTCAGTCGGAATTTGCTAGAAGAGCAACAAGAGCCAGATAACTCAGTACTGTTAATTGATGACCCAACATGAGTAGACAATTCCTTCTGAAACCTGCAGAGAACACTGTAGATGTGCAAGGGACAAGAGCAGAGAGCTTGAGAACCTTGTGTCTTCTGAGACATCAGGAGTCCTTATGTTGACCACCAGAGGCATTTCAAGTTAAGCAATTGTTGGTCCTGAGGTAGCATCTATGTGTTACTAAGACACTTAATAGCCACCCTGGTCTCTACCCTATTACATAAAGGTAGTGTCATAATCCCAACTTAGACTATGACAAGGAAAGTGTCTCCAGAGATGGCCTACTATACCTTAAATACAAATTTATTTCTGGTTCAGAAATATTGTTTTACACAGCAGAGGGAAAAGTGTGTTATATCAAGAGTCTATATAATCCATGTTTGAGCGCACAGGTGAGTCATTTGAGTGAGATGATGTCACGAAGTCCCATGGGCTTGTTGCCTAAAACTATAGAAATGTTCTCCCTAAATTCTGAAGGCCAGACACTAGACTGTAAGGCAGGAACAGGCTTTGTGACTTTGGGCTCCACGTGATGGTTTGTCTTCATTGTCAGTTTGACTGGATTCAGAATCCCTGAGGAGACACACATCTGAAGGTGTCTGTAAGTTTTAACTTAATGTGGGGAGAGTAACATGACCTGGAGAACCACAATGAATACAAAAGGAAAGGATAAAGGCAGCTAAGTGCAGGCTTTCAGGGTTCTCAGTTTCCTGGCTGCAGGTGCCACCCACTATCTCATACCCCAGCCAGTACACCTTCCTCACCATAAGGGACTGTATTCTCTCAAACCATGAGCCAAAGTAAATCCCTTTGTTATGTATTTTATCACAATAAGGAAAGACACAACTAAGTCAGACCTCTGTCCCTAGCCTTGTAGAAAAGTCATCTTCTCCTCATGGCTTCCATTTTCCATGCCTAAGCCCCAAATTCCTCTGTATATAGACACCAGCCATATTGTGCCAGAGGTCGCAGTAGTAATGCAATCTATTACTAATAACTCTGTGAGGACCCTGTCTTTGACTACAGCCTCCTTCCAGTGTACTGTAGATGAAGACTTTAACATACATTTTTAAGGGAGGAAGAGAGGTTATAGGAAGAGCCCCAATGACATGCTTCTCCTGTCCCTAATCACTTGGATTCATCAAGGACCTAAGTTTTATTGTTGAAGATGAGGCAGTGCAAAGGACTGAGCCCGTGTGAGTGGGTGTTTCCCTTGTCTCTTAAGCACTCCTCCCTCATACTCAGAAAGAACTCAGTTTCCTTCCACTGAGGCTCTGCTGATATAGATAAGAGATGAATATTTTTCCTTACACTCAAAAAGTAATTCTGTAGGTAGTTCCTTTCTATCAGCAGAATTGTCACATCCACAAGTATTTCCTGGAAGACCAGAGAGGAAATTATCCACATTGGGAAATCTAAACTACATTGTTAAGTCAGTTTTAGATCACAAAGCATCTATAAATAATGCTCAGATGAGTAGGTGTGATTGCATTCCCATAAAAATTTCTGACAAAATAGGGTTTGGACAGCCCAGAGCCCGTAGTGAAATAGACGTTATCCTAGAATATTGCTTGTGTTCTTTGAAGTGCACATCTAATTGCTACTAGGCTTGGCTGGGTTTAATGGAGAGATGGAAGAATATATTGGGGTAAGGAGATGTGAAAGGCACCTATACCAAACATTTCAAATGCTGTATACTAGTGACTACTTTAAAGTGGATTTTCTTTTATTTCTGTTCCTTCTTTATTTTTTGGTTGACCATATTGCCTCCAGCTCTGGTTTCTAATTTCTTTCCTCTTTAAAAGCCCTGTCAACCTTCCCAAGAATAAAGTTGTTCCTTTAAAAACACCCATCTCATAAACAGCTTTATCCACAGGCAAGAGAGAAATGAGAAGAGGCCAGGAAACCTGCCTCCAAATATCAGACTCATGAGAAATAAATCTGAACTCTGCTTTCAAATCACTCCAAACACATCATCTTCAAAGCTAAGGTGACTGTGGGCTTGAGCTTGTCCTTTGTTATCAGGGAACTTGAGGAGAGTGGGACACAGAAGACACAGTAGCATCACAAATTAGGGAAGTCAGTCATCAGAGGAATTTACTAACAGTTGGATATGTGTTCTAAAATAAAGGCTCCCCATTAAATGAGAAGAGTCATTCCTCAGAATAGAATGTCATTCATTTATTTGGAGTTTGTTTTTGTTGTTGTTGTTGTTGTTGTTGTTGTTGTTGTTGCTATTGTTATTTGTCCCCAACTTAATTTTACTGTTTTGAGACAGGTTCTCATAATTACTAGGTTGGCCAAAAACCCACAGTGCCACTGGGGATGACCTGAACCACTGATTACTGAAGCTACTACCTCTACAGTCCAAGTGCTGGAATGATAGGCAGATGCTATTTGGTTCTCAGAGGTCTTGCCTCCAAATTTGACAGGATCTAGGTGTGGTAGTTTGAATATAATTGGTTCACATAGGTTCGTATGGACTGGCAATATTAGGAGGTGTGTGTTTGTTGAAATAGGTGTGGTGTTTTTGGAGGGAACATGCCACCAGGGAGTTGACCTTTAGGTCTAAGAAGCTCAAGCAAGGACTAGAGGCTCACAGTTCTTTTCCTGCTAGCTATGGATCCAGATGTAAAACCCACAACTACCTCTTTAGTACCATGTGTGCCTGCATGCCACCATGCTTCCTGCCATGACAATGGGCTATACCTGGGAACTGTAAGCCAGACTAATTAAATGCTTTCCTTCATAAGAGTTGCTGCAGCCAGGTTCTATCTTCAAAGCAATAGAAACAGTAACTAAGACACTGGGGATATTGTGAAGGAAGCAAACCATATACCCAAGTGTTGTCTGGAAGACAGTCACTGTCAGCTATCACTAGAGACAGAAAAATCACCTGAGAGTCCTGAGAACATGAGTGAACTATGGTGCCATCCAGTGCCATTGACTGAGAGAACCTATGAGGCCCTGCTGTGACATTCCCATGCAATGTCTCACACTTCACAACTCTGAACTATGGCTCTTGAGGTAGGTATGAATCAATAGAATGTAATCTGAAATAGTTAATAGTTCAACTATACTAATAGAAAAGTATAGAGCCACTCCAAGACAGTGCACAGCATGTCAAAAATTGCCTTCCAGCCTGACATTCTGCCATGTCCAGGGTAATGATTATTGGAAAGAGCACATCCTTATTAAAGGTGAAAGAAACAAACACACAAGTATCAGTCTTGGAGGATTAATTTACCAATGGTCACTGCACTGGCTGGTTTTGTGTGTCAATTTGACACAAGCTGGAACTTTCACAGAGAATGGAGCCTCAGTTGAGGAAAAGCCTCCATGAGATCCAGCTGTAAGGTATTTTCTCAACTAGTAATCAGGGGGAGGGGACCCAGCCTATTGTGGGTGGTTCCATCCTTGGACTGGTAGTCTTGGGTTCTATAAGAAAACAAGCTGAGCAAGTCAGGGGAAGCAAGCCAGTAAGCAACATCCTTCCATGACCTCTGAATCAGCTCCTGCTTCCTGACCTGCTTGAGTTCCAGTCCTGACTTCCTCTGGTGATAAACAGCAATGTGGAAGTGTAAGTTGAATAAACCCTTTCCTCCCCTACTTGCTTCTGGTCATGATGTTTTATGCAGGAATAGAAACCCTGACTAAGACAGTCATGAAGGCAAATTGTCAGAAAAGAGAACGGAAATGGACAACACCCCACCTACCCAAGAGCCCTGCAACAAGAAGACCATGGGGACACTGGGTAGGAACGCAAACCACACCTGTATGTGCTGAAACCCCAGTTCACACATACTCTTCACCAATGGTCATTCCTAAATTTGCAATGAAATAAACTTGATTCATAATTTGATAATAAATGACTACTTTCTGAATACACAGAAACAAACACCCCAAAGTGCCACCTCTAAGGATTTAGTACTATACCCGTGCACTTTAAACTCATCTTTACTATGCTCCCTTTGATTATTTTTCTATTCTGATAGTGTTTCATTCTAAATATAAACTGTAGCCCCGGCTTGTTACTTATCTATTTATTTTAATTATTTACTCATCAATTAATTTATTTAGTGTTGGGGCTAAAACCCAAAGCCTCAGGCAAGCTAGGTAGATAGAAATTCCACCTCTAAGTTAGACCACAGCTCTAGTTCAGATTCAATTTTGGTTAATGGCAGGGTTTTCGATTCTGAATTTGTATAAAAAGCCACAAATTGATAAGTCTGGCTAAGAACTTGGGAACTCATGTACTCCCTTCTGACCTGCTGACATTTTTTCTACTTACCATTCTCCCAATGAGATATCCGAGTTTTTCCCCGTTATTTATTAGTCATTTAGTGTTGTGATATTTGAGGCTTTGCATTTCAGCAATGGAATATGGCTTGGCACTTTGCTTGGAATATTTACGGGTAGCATTTCAAACACAGCTGGTGAAACTGGCTGACTCAAGGAAACAGAGAGATGGGAAGGTGACTCAGTAAGCGTGACTGGTGCAAAGGGATGAGGATCTGAGTTCAAATCCCCAGAACCCACATAAAACAAACCTATACCAACATGTGCATACACTGCATAGACATACATGCAAAAAGAACATATGCTTTATTGGGGTTACGTAGGAGGATATGAGAGTACATTTACAGGCACCTGTAACATCAGCCATGTTCTAAGAGAGGCAGATAAACATCCAGTCATTCAGGCTCAATGAGGTCATTTACCAGCAGTTTCAGAGAACTCTGAGCCTGAGAGCCTGCCTCTGGACTTAGATCATGTGATTACATCCTAGCCAATCCCCCTACACACTCAGAGAGTGACTAATTGGTCAAGGTAGAGCTAAAGAGTCAATTCCCTGTCCATCACTAGGCTTAAATTCAGTTCCCTGAAAGCATGAGAAGGGAGTGAACTCTAAGAAAAATGCAGTGTGGCAGTTAGAGAGAGAGACAGACAGAGAGAGAGAGAGAGAGAGAGAGAGAGAGAGAGACAGACAGACAGACAGAGACAGAGAGAGACAGAGAGAGAGACAGAGAGAGACAGAGAGAGACAGAGAGAGAGAGAAGAATGAGAATGCTGAGTGGATGAAATTAACAGCTGCCTTGTGGAAGAAGCCTCACCAGAAGCAAAACAGGTCCATCAACATGCATCTGTCTTCCAGATCAGCACCTGATGTGAGCTGAACTGTGGTTTCCAGGGAGCCACCTAGCAGGGTCTTCACAAAGGCTTTGACACTGTGCTCCCCAATGTGATAACTACTAACCACCCAAAACTGATGAAATTCCAAATGTTTCAAATAAGATGAAGCACAGAGTCCCATTTCTGTCTTACACTTTCTTGAGTGGAGGAACTCAGGAAATCCAACATGGGTTTCAGCTACCTTTTTAGATGCTACAGACATGGGAAATTTGTTACATGAGAAAGTTCAGCTAACAGCAATGTTCAGGGACCTTGTCCTTTCCCAATCTTGGTATTTAAAGAACATTTGACTCTGTTGAGAATGAGTCTACAGTCTCTCAAGATTATGATAACAATTACAGTTTTAAAACGAGCCAGGGAGCTGGCTCAGTTGATAAACTGTTGCCACACAAGCATCCGAGTACCATATCCAGCTCCTATGTAAAAGGTCAAGTGCCTGTAGGAGCTGTGTGCCTGCACTGGGGAACGAGACAAGACGATCCCTGGGGTTTAATGTCCAGCAGCACTTTTCTACTAATGAGCTTCATACACTTGAGGGACTTTGTCTCAAAGCATAAGATAGAGAAATTATTAAAGGAGAAACCCAAAGTTGACCTTCATCCTCTACATGCCTGTACACTTGTGTGTGTGCCCACAGGGTTTAAAACAGGTTTAGAAGAAAGCCTGTTTCATTTCTTGTCACAAAGTAACAATGAATACATATCAACACCAACATTAGGAGGACAGAACATGGGTTAAAAGACTCTGCTTTCCAGTGGAAGGGGAAGCCCTTGGTCCTGCCAAGACTGAACCCCCAGTGAAAGTGATTGTTGGGGGAGGGCGGTAATGGGGGGGAGGATGGGGAGGGGAACACCGATAGAGAAGGGGAGGGGGAGGGGTTGGGGGATGTTGGTCCGGGAATAACAATCAAAATGTAAATAAGAAATACTCAAGTTAATAAAGATGGAAAAAAATACAGGTTGGTTGAACATACATATATATGTATATGTATATATATATATATATGTATGTATTCTTCATGGTTCAACTCAAATCCTTTCTTGTAACGATCTGAAACACTATTATTATAAATGTTCATCATTCTATACAATAGCATCCTAGAATATCTTATGCTCCTTTAGCTATATTTTAAATCTCTATTGATGAAAGAATAATAAAAGAAAATAGTGTTTTACAAATTTGAATATATGTAAGTACAACAGATATTTGTTTGTGTCACATGTAATCCTTGAAAAGAGCATAAACACTATGAAAAAGAAAAAAAAAAGACTCTGCTTTATTTCTGAAACCTGGTCCTTATCTAAAGTTTGGAGACAGGCAAACAGATATGGGGGATGTGATCTATTCTTCATTTCTGAGGCTGACAGAATGAACCTTGCTGCATGCTAGGGTCACTGAGATGTGAATTATGTCTGGAACCAAAGCCTACCTCCGCACCTGTGGGACTCTGTGTTCTGGCCTGGATCCATCTCTCCAACACTCATCTACTCCTTCTCATTCAACCTGATCTGGCACTGAGGCTCGAGCCTGAGGCCCAAGCAAGGCTGAAAAGTGCCACCTTCTATGTCTGCACCTGCTAGTACATCAGCTGTGACCGACTTTCCTAGAGTCTCAGGTTTCCAGTCTTTATGTAAATGTGAAGTCGAAACGTTTTATAAAATTCTGTACCACTGTATATTACCTGATGTGGTTCCTTCTTTCTTTTAAAATTTTCAAGTAGACTGTAAATTTCATGTGTGCAGAAAAGATATACAAATGCTTCAATTGCCCCCCTCCGCAAAGCAGACCCCATGCCTATAGTTGAGAGATTCACAAATAAAGAGAACGTAAAGCTGGAGAGAAGATTATGGTGCCTCTATCATGCTTTTCTTGGAGAGGTGGAAGGAAGAATGCTACCAGCTGTTGCTTGGTGACTGTACCTTAAGAAAATACAGGTCTTAGAGAAGTCTGAGGATTTCCATTAGACATAAGGATTTAAACTTGAGCATTCTTTAGTGAAGCTGAGTGCTCTTCAGTCAGCCTAAAGTACATTAGAACAGCTAGCACAAAAACATCCGAGCAAAAGTTAAGATGTCCAGGGCACCCAAAGTTTAGGATAACTAAGATTCCCCTCCCGGGAGTTGAGGCTCTAAGGCAGAACGGTACATATGCTTTTCCAGTCACATTATAGATGATTAGTAAGTTTTCCCAAGTGGAGTTTATCTTAATTTTGTGTATATGTGATGGTGGGCGTGTGGTGGGGGTAGGTATGGACATGTGCCTGTGTGCCCAGATGCCTCTGGAGGTCAGAAGAGGAAGTCATATTTCCTAGAGTTAGAGTTGGAGGCAGTTGTGAGCACTGTGATGAGAAGCTGAGGTCCTTCAGGAAAGCAGCCATCTCTCTTAACCTGAGCTAGGTTTCCAGGGCCCTAAACTCCCTTCCCAGCATTTGAGTAGTAATGGCCTCCTGGTACCTTATTTTCTGGATGGTCACTGAAAGAATAGAATAGAATTTTACATTCTATCTTCAAGCCTCCTGGACAAAAAGGTGTGGCCTTCTGTGTTTTTCTGTGGTATCTACCTTAACACTTGCTGCTTGCAACTGCCTCTTTTCTTCCCTATTCCCTACCTCCTCATATGCCAGGCTCTCTATTTAATACATTTAAAAAAATTCTCTAGGATAAATCTGGAATAAGTCAAAAGTGCCCAGGACATGCCACCTAATTCCAAGTTCAATGAAGTTCTGGTATGAGAGTTTACTAAAATAATTCTTACAGTTTCTTCTGCCTCTAAGATTAATGTTCTTATGCTAGCCTAGGGTTTCAATGTTTGGCCAAAGTGATTGCCAACATGACAGCCACCACACTGGTGAGCCATACATTAGCTAAAAAACAGCCCACTCTTATTTTGATCTTCTAGGTAAGTACCATGTAACCCCATGGTCTGCAGCATTGTATTTGTGTGGGTCCTGTCTACGAATACACATGCTCTTACTCCATTCATGAGTGCTCTAGTTCCCTTTCTTTTGCTGTGATAAGCTACTCTGACTCAAAGTAATTTAGGAGAGGAAAGGGATGAATCTCTTTCATCATTTCCAAGTCGCAATACATCCATCGAAGAAAGTCAGGGCAGGAACCCAAAGCAATCCCCGGAAATCATGGAGGAATGTTGTTTGTGGCTCATTCCCAGGGGGACAGCCTGCTTCCTAGAATTCTGCTGACCACACTGGGCCAGGCCCACTGGCATAATTTAGTAGTCACAACAGTCCTCCATAGACATGCCCAACAACACAATCAGATCTGGCAATCCCTCAAGTGTGGCTTTTCCTCTGAGGTGACTCTCGCCTCTATGATACAGTCATATGATACGATTGGTCATTAAGATTAACCAGAACTGTGAGCTTTGCCATAAAGTTACTGCTCAAAACTCATGTCAACATGTCATATAATTGCCCAAAACTGAAAGCCAGCATTATTACTGGAAGTCTAGATTTTTCACTACAGCATAGGAACGACCTAATACTTTCTATGTATCAGAACCTTTCTATTGGTTTTAATGGTGTTGTACTGTGTCATCTAATTACAACTACAGTTCTGTTCAATTTGAGCCCACTGAAGCTATAGTTTAAGGTGAATAAACATACCAGAAATCTAAGTTCATTTTTCTAAGTAAGCAGGGCATGGAGCCATCTCTGGATGCCAGGTTCCTTTTGAGTTCTCTCTTTAGATTTCTTAAATGCTGAGGCAAATTTTCTGAACAAATTAACTTAAAGAAAGAAGAATATCTTTGGGTTCACATCTGAAGGCAGGTTCTATCTTAGGTGGGAAGCCATGGCAGTAGGTGTCTCTGTGGTACTGTCTATAGCCAGGACCATTAGTCCCTCATACTATGGTACACCAGCAAAAAGCAAATGGAAAGGAAGTGAGGCCACATTGTATAACCCCAAAGCCTGTTCCTAGTGATCCTTTTCCTCCAACAAGGAAGTGCATTCCTAATGGCCCCATGGCCTTCCAAAGCAGCACCACAATCTGGGAGCCAAGTGTTCAGACATAGAGGCCTATGGGGGACACTTCACATTCAAGACCCACCATCATCTAGAAAGCAGGAAAAACTTGGGCAAAAGACAAGATGGGTGAAATGCATGGGTTGTTGAGTGTAAACAAAAACTTAGAGGGAAATAACATTAGACCTGGAGATGAGGAAAGAGAGACTAGGTATCAGGAAGAAGGTGTAGATTGTATGGGAACCAGAACTTCTCTGAGCAAGTAACTGATATATTATAGCTGTGCATATTTATTGGGACATATTATTATGTTCTAGTATGTAGTTGTATCCAACATACATGAATGAACAGTCTCTCTGTCCAATCCATTTATACTCTGTGATTCCAGGTATGGAACCTCAAATATGCTGGACAGGAGCTATACCACTAAGCCATATTTTGAGTCCTGCTTTTACCAAGTATTTAGAGACAAGATCTCACTAAGTTGCTTAGATGAAACTACTCTGGTCTTTAACTTGCAATTGCCTACCCTTAGTATCCTGAGCGATTAGAGTTGCAGCAACCAGGCACTAAACCTGGCTCATTATTTATTTGTGATAAAAAGATTCAGAATGTTCTTTTTGCCACTGTTAAATTTTCTTAACAACATTGTAAAAGTATTTTTTATTCTCCTGTTGCAGTTGTTGTCTCTGAGGCTTTCTGCCTCTGTCTGCTAACTTAGGCCTAGTCCTGGAAGCCTCAGTACAATCTAATCTAGGCCTAGAATGTTTACATCCACTGAGACTTAGTGCTGAATAAGCCCACCCTCTTTTAGTTCTTTCTGAACTCTCAGTGGCTGGCTCAACTCAATTGTCCTGTCTCAAAACTCCTCTCCACATTAACTGATTTAATCTGCTCTCGCTCTCTCTCTCTCTCTCTCTCTCTCTCTCTCTCTCTCTCTCTCTCTCTCCACCCTCCCCCACTGACCCTCAACTCAAGTAGCTTCCCTTTCCTCTCTCTTCTCATGAGAGTTGGGCATGTAATATTTTGTCCAATCTTTCTCTGATTCATCACTTTGTCTGCCACTCAATTGGACAACACTTTCAAACATTGGTGCTTCCTTCTATAAACTAATTTTACCTTTAGTGTTTGGGATTAAAGGTGTGTATCAAAGACATGTCTATATTCCAGCCAGAAAGATTAAGGTTGTGTGCTCAAAGCTAAGCCATACAACACAATCTTGGGGTTCACAGTATGCTCAAATATCCTACAACACCACATCTTCACCCTACTGTGTAATGGATCACCAGAGTCTTCCCTATCCATCACAGACCAGGAGTTGGATGACAGCTTCTCCCTGTCCTTGCCTGCCATCCCAGCAGCAGCTTCTTCTTGCCACTATTTAATATTTCCTTAAGCACATATAAATGATCTTTTAAGACAAAAGGCTTTAACGAAATATGAGAGCATCAGTTCTCAGAACCAGTTAGCTCTCGGGACTGATTAAATAGATTACTTTCCCCCCCAATTACCTGAGCTTCAAATTTATTGCTCATTTGCTTCCTTTAGTTCTACCCATAAAGTGCAGATCCACCATTTACGATTTGATCAAAGTCATCATGATGGATATTTTCAAGGAACCATCAGCTGTGGTTCTGCTGATTTTTAATAACAGCCTCGAACTAATCAATAGATAATTTAATTTGAAAATGTGAAGCTGTAAGCTTTAATGTGCTGTTTGGTGTTTTCTTATTAATTGGAAGGCTGGCGAAGCACAGCCACATCTTAGGAAGAGCTGGAAAGAGCTACAAATGAATGTCTAGTCTTGTATATGGAAGGACGTATGTCAATTCAGCTCCCCAGGGGACTCATGCTGCAGTGGTGCTCTCTAGTTCTATGCACCCATGACACTCCGTAGGAAGTAGGCAATGCTAATTTCCCATCCCTTGTCTTGCTCCAGGTTAGTTATTGCCCCGACTTCTGACATCTCTTCCCTTTTATTTGTTTCTTTAAGAATATTTTACTTTGAGACAGAATCTTACTCAACACCCCACCCCACCCCGAATATTTAGACCTTGCACTGCAGACCAGGCAGCCCTTCAGTTGTGGTCCTTCTACCTCAGCCTCCTGAATAGCAAAGCTTGTAGCCCTGCACAGCCAGCCAGAGCCCCTCAGTTGTTCTTACTATGTAAGCCCAAACTTTGTACAGAAATAGTTTGGACTCTATTGCAGTCTTATTTGATTCTATGCAAATCAGCCTCGTAGTCACGCTCAAAGAAAGGCTAAGGTTGTCCTGAACTCGTTGCCAACTTGTGTAGGTAAGCAACATTTTCTTCTGAAAGCATTGTGTCTACCTTCCCATAAGCCAGTCAGACTTATATGATTAAGTCATAACTGGTGACTTGATGTGCTTATTGTTTTTGTAATCTTGATTTTATTTTTCTAATCCACCACCTATCAAACAGCATAATTTTAATAAAGTTGTTCCAATTGTTTGGACCCTACATTAAAATCTAATACATGGATTGGATGCTGTCAATTTACATTTATCCTACTCTGTGCTGAATTTAGAAGAAACATTACTTATTGCACATTTTCTCTTTATTTATTAAAACATTTTAAAAATCAGAGAGTAATTTTTTCACCTCCCCCTTCCATTTCTTCTTTCTAAACACCCTATGTCCCCCATTCTCTGCCAATTTGATGGCCAGTTTTCCTTCACATTTATCATTATTCATAATTCTATACCTAAATACAAATTATATAATCTATATTAACATATATCCAACTTGTGGTGTCCATTTAACATGACTTGTTTATTCATGTGCTCGCTCTCTCTCTCTCTCTCTCTCTCTCTCTCTCTCTCTCTCTCTCTCCTTCTCTCCTGTTCCTTTAGAGAGAACTGATACAAGGGCATTCAAACTTATCTTCTTGTAACAATGGAGACATCAACTGGCAATGGACAGAAACTGAGAAGAGCCAATAAACCCATATGTCATGGCACTGATATCTTGAACTAAAGACTGTTGCATAAAGAATTCATTTGCCAGACAGGGATGTGGAATATGGAACCCCTTTGACTCTAGTCCTCCTTCCAGAATAATCTAAACAATGTTGTCTGTTTCAGAATAACTTAGCAACCACCAAGGGAGATGGCATGTTCTTTATTGTCATCAAATGGAGACATGTAAACTAAAGGTTTGTTTGCTGATTATAAAACCAAAATTATTCCTCTTTCCAAACTCTGTTCCTTCTCTTTCTCAGCAAATGTCATCTTCCACGGCCTATATTTTATTAGGAAAGTATTTGTTACCTTATTACAGTAAAATATATTTTCAGAGTTAATGTTTTTTTCTTCTCACCACGTAGCTAACCTGTCCTTGTAGTTATGATCTTCCAGTCTCAACCTCAGAGATACCAGAAAAAAAAACAAATTTGTAAAAGACAGCTATGGAAAAAACTAGGTTTTGGTTTTTTGTGGTGTATATACATATGTATGTATTTCATGTCTATTTTTATGTATGGGAGCATTTATGTTCATGCAGAAATAATGGGTCAACATTGGAAGTCTTTCTCAGCCATTTTCTGCGCCGTTGTTTGACACAGGGTTTCTCAGTGAACTCACATTGCACCAGTTTGACTCTAGTAGCTGGCTGTGCAGCTCCAGGAAGCCTTGCATTTTATTCTTCCCAGCTCTCCGGTAGCAGTTGCACAGCAGCTTCCCTTTTACAAGGATGTTGGGGATCTGAGCTCAGGTCTTCAAGTTTCATACAGGAAACACTTAAGTGACTGAGTCATTTCCCTAGCCCCTACATTCTCTTTTCTCAAAGATAATATACTTCTTGCCCCCTACCACAAATTCTAATCAGGCTGCTTGGAAGTCAGCCTAAGCACATGACATAAAATTTCTTTTCTTTTCAATTAAAAATGACTGACTTGATGGAGTGGTTTCTTCCAGATGCCTTTTTACTGTCAAGGAAATGCCATAATTGCTTGGTACAGTTTGGGGATGTTCTGAAACATGGTGATACTCTCTTCTGACTGATAGTTAAATCCCTGTAATATATTCCAAGCTGGACTCTCACATCAATTAATCAGTGCCAAGACACTGTCTTACATTTTGCTACAAACTGAGTTCAGTTGTAATTTGTCAACTCCAGCACCCGTTGCTATGACAAATAGCTTCGGTCTGGTTAATCTATTGAACATAATAGCATTCTGCTACTTTGATAAATCTATTATGTCGTGGTTTACATATGCTTTGGGGAAAATTTTTATTGGGGCATTTTACACTAAATTATCTCTAGTCTACACTAACAAAGCAAGTTCAGTGTCGATGCTGACAAGAGCTTTCTAGTATCTCAAGAAAGCCACATTTCCCTTGCTCTCAAATCTGACAAGAAGTCAAGAGGGTAACTGCGCACCATTTGCATAGTTTCTCAAAGTCTCAGGACCAAGTTTACCTCCTGGGGCCAGTTACTTATCTTTTCGTCATTCCATTTTATCTTGTTGATAGAATGAAGAAAGTGTTTCTTTTTCTTTCTATTATTTTGTGTGTGAATCTGGGCACATGTGCCCAGGCATGAATATACAGGTCACAGGATAACCTCGAGTACCTTATACCTTGCCTTATACATTGTGTAAGGCAGGGCCCCTTGTTGTGCAAGGCTCCTGTTTATGCAAAGCTGCTGGCCCACAGTTTATAGTGATACTTAGTCTCTAACTCCCATCTTGCAATGGAATTATAGATGTCCACTGCTGCATCTGATTTCACAGAGTCTGGAATCTGAATTCACATACACTGGTGCAGAAAATGTTTTTCTTAATGAACCTTCTACAAGCCCCTGAAGAAAGTCTTTTGAGCCATGTGTGAGATATTTCAAGACACTAATTGCTCTGCGATATAATTACTAAATAAAATGTATACGGAGATGTCAGTGTAGTTTATTCTGCATAATCCTCGCAGAAGCTTTTATTTTAAAGGTTAAGATTATGATTATCAGAACAGGTCAAATTGGAGAAGTTTTAAGGAGGCTATCTGGAGGCAGAGGTCCTGGGTGGCAGCTCTTAAGGGGCCTCACTGTGCACTGTCACCTACAGAGGTAAGCATGAATGCAGAGGTGGGCTCTGCCTATCCTGTGTTCACAGTCTGAAACATGTTGCACATTACCCCTCAGAGTCTCACTGAGGAGGACATCTTGCCATGGCCAGAGTGCACCAGCTGAAGGTCCAAGCCATCCCTCCTCCAGAGGTCAATTTGCCCCTCTGGCAGTTTTGAAAGAATCCAGATAATTTTGAGGATGGCATCTCTGAAGAATACCAAGAAAGAAGAGAAGAGAAGAGAAGAGGAGATGAGAGGAGAGGAGAGGAGAGGAGAGGAGAGGAGAGGAGAGGAGAGGAGAGAAGAGAAGAGAAGAGAAGAGAGAAGAGAAGAGAAGAGAAGAGAAGAGAAGAGAAGAGAAGAGAAGAGAAGGTAGGGACACTCATTGCAGAGGGCATGATGAGCAGCTGATTCTTAATAGGAAAGATTATCTAGTATTATATGAATAGTTATGTATATACATATATGTATATATATATATATATTGATTATTACAGTAAAGGGGAAGGGCCTCCATAGGCCACCATGAAAATTTGAACTGGTACATATGCCCTATGACTCAGAAATAAATGAAACATCAAAACCATGGTAAATATTTAAGGTGTTCTGACAGGTTTTCTTGGCATGGAATCATATTCTCTCCTTCCTCTCTCTCTCTCTCTCTCTCTCTCTCTCTCTCTCTCTCTCTCTCTCTCCCCCCTTAAATATTCAACAGGATGTCACAAATGACAAGTGCTAGTGTGTTAGTTGAGGCCAATTATCACACAGAAATGTTTAATGTGAATCAATGGTGGGTAGGAGAAATGAAAGCAAGAAGCATGTTTTAATTTTTCTCAAAGTGAGAAGGGGCTGAAGTGGTAAACACGATGCAGTCAGTCACCACAGAAGGATGCAGTTCCCTAAACTCTCCATTGTGACATTCAGAAGTTGAACCTAAGAATCCTAACACAATTCTGCTTCCACAATACATTTGTGTTCCATTTAGGCAAACTTTTCAGTGAGACAATTATATCAAATGCCACTAATGCAATTTGGATCAAGGCTACCGAGATAGGAGAGCATCAGCAAGGCCTCCCCAAAGAACTGATGAAAAGAAACCAGGTGAGTGTCCAGTAAGAAGCCCCTGTGGAAAAGCCTGCATGGCTGCAGTTGCCCAAGTGCCATCTATTTCTGTTCAAAGGAAAGGCAGCCATGATCTCAAGGGAAACAGTCTTTGCTCACTGCAGAATATGCAGGTGAAATGGTGGCTTTATTCATTTATTTATTTATTCATCAATGTATTTATTAAGCTACAGGGTTGCATGGAGGCTGCATGGCTCTATTTTATTTATCTATTTATCTATATATATTTTTCTGCCTACCTATCATTTATCTATCTGTCTATCTATCTATCTGTCTATCCATCCATCCATCTATCTAGTTTTTATGCTTCTGGTTACTGCGTAAACTACCCAACCATGGTCAGTACTGGCAGATAACCCAGGAAAGGACTGAAGATTCATGCACATGTAGCCTCTCTCCTTCAATAATTAAATATTCAAACTAGTCAACAGCTTGGTTGGAATGATCTTCTGACAAATGACTGAGACAATATCACCAGAAAAACTGGGCTCAGCTAAAAATCCCTTTAGCGCAGGGAGCTCAATCAAGGCAGGACAGCGGCAGCCACAGCAGTGTGCCTGTCTCTCACTCTGTCACATAAATCCAAGGAGGCCGAATGATGTCGCTAACTGGGACACAGGAAAGGAGGGTGGGTAGGCTATGCACAGAGCCAGGAGGAACGAATAAGGAAGAGAGGTGTGACTCTTCTTCTCCCTTTGGAGTTGTTCTTCTGTCACCTCAGCTTGTTCAAGGAAAGACCATAAGACAGTTTCCGTGAAGAAGAAGCAAACATTTGATGCCAAGAAGCAGGCATGGGCAACCATGCTTTGGTGAGTGGGTGGAAGTGGCATAGGCGAGTGGGGGGAAAGCAGGCACTGGGTTATCACCCATGTGGTTCCCTAACGCATCCGTGACTACAGTAGATGCAAATTCCACATTTATTGTTTAGTTTGAGTCAGTAAAGTGTCCACAGGAGGGTCCTGCATTTTAAATTTTCATTGTGTATATGTTCACCAGTATGCAAACGTGTTTTGGTGTGTGAACATGGAGGACAGAAATGGATGGCAGGTGTCTTTTCCAGTCACTTCTCTAACTTACTTTTTGAGACAGGACACTGGATGAACCTAGATTTGCCACAATGTTTTGGTTAGGCTGACTGGTGCAAACACATGGATGACATTACCGACACTTAAGGCCACACAAAGAAACTTTTTACATCTGTTCTGGAGATTAAGTTCAGATTTTTATGTTTGGGAGGCAAGCATTTTCCTCCTCGGCTCTCATTTTACACATTTCTTTTTTTAAGGTTCTTATTTTTTTTTATTATTAACTTGAGTATTTCTTATTTACATTTCAAGTGTTATTCCCTTTCCTGGTTTACAGGCCAACATCCCCCTAATCCCTCCCCCTTCCCTTCTTTATGGTTGTTCCCCTCCCCATCCTCCCCCCATTGCCGCTCTCCCCCCAACAATCACGTTCACTGGGGGTTCAGTCTTAGCAATGACTTTATGAAATTCGTAGGCAAATGGTTGGAACTGGAAAATATCATCCTGAGTGAGGTAACCCAATCAAAGAAAAACACACATGGTATGCACTCATTGATAAGTGGCTATTAGCCCAAATGCTTGAATTACCCTAGATGCCTAGAACACATGAAACTCAAGACAGATGATCAAAATGTGAATGCTTCACTCCTTCTTTAAAAGGGGAACAAGAATACCCTTGGCAGGGAAGAGAGAGGCAAAGATTAAAACAGAGACAGAAGGAACACCCATTCAGAGCCTGCCCCACATGTGGCCCATACATATACAGCCACCCAATTAGACAAGATGGATGAAGCAAAGAAGTGCAGACCGACAGGAGCCGGATGTAGATCTCTCCTGAGAGACACAGCCAGAATACAGCAAATACAGAGGTGAATGCCAGCAGCAAACCACTGAACTGAGAACAGGACACCCGTTGAAGGAATCAGAGAAAGAACTGGAAAGCTTGAAGGGGCTCGAGACCCCATATGTACAACAATGCCAAGCAACCAGAGCTTCCAGGGACTAAGCCACTACCTAAAGACTATACATGGACTGACCCTGGACTCCAACTGCATAGGTAGCAATGAATAGCCTAGTAAGGGCACCAGTGGAAGGTTCTTATTTTTATTTGATGCATTTGGTTATTTTGCCTGCTTCTATGTCTATGTAACACATGCATGCAGTACCTGAAGAGGCCCGAAGAGGGCATCAGATCCCCTAGACCTGGAGTTACAGACACCTGCTCGCTGACAGGAAGTGTGGGTGGGAACAGAAGCTCCTGGGTCCTCTGAAAAAGTAGGCATTGCTCTTAACTATTCTTAACATTTCTTCATCATTTAAATGCAAAACAAGCCTGAGGCATATTAGCACCAAACTTCCTTATGCCTATTACCTGTGGTCTTACTAGGATCATTTTGTTTTAATTTGTGCATGTTCAGATTTGATTTTAAACTTTCTTTGTTGTGACACATTAAAAAAACGTTAAAAATTGGGCATATTAACAGGGTGTATCATATATTGCCATAGTATAAGTTGTGTGAAGCTTAAGTCATGTTAAACACATTTGTCACTTCAGTGTTTATCATTTTATTTTAAATATAGATTGCTTTTGATGGGTTAAAAAAAGGTTCCCAGCTCCGAAAAAAAGAACCAAAAAAAAAAAAAAGACACATAGTTGGATGGGTGGAGAAGGAAGTGGGTCTGGGAAGAATTGTGGGAAGGGTGGATAATATAAAAATAAAGCCTATGAGGCTCTCAAAGAACTAATAACTATATTCATTTTATTTTATTTCTTTCACTTATGTGTATATGCATGCATATATATTAGGAGTTTATATGTGGTCTCATGAATGTGGACGACAGAGGACAACTTAAGTGCCTTCACCCACTGAGCCATCTCCTCTCTCATCCACTATTTATAGTGGAAAGATTTATAATACTTTCTTCTAGATTTTTAAAAATATATAGCCAATTATGCATGCTTTCCCTGCAGTTCAGGAGTGCCTGAGGATCCCTTATGATAACCTAGTAACTAGAGATGCCTGTCTCCCCACCCCTCTTCCCTTCTACTCTTGCTAAACCACTCTAATGCCCTCCTCTAGGAAACTGATCTGCCTTTTGGAATCCCCTCAGAACACAGTGATCTTCCTTTTGAATGATGTTATGTCTTACTGCACCTGTGTGTCTCAGAATGTTCTATCTCCTCAGGTTTTTCCCCTTTCACCCTCCATTCATATTTCCTAGTGTCATTTTCAGGTATCATCACAAAACTCTCTCTAGCTCACAACGCTTATGTGAAGCTCCACCTTGTATTTCTGTTGTCTCACCTTCAAGACGTTGCCACAGGTTGCCTTGGTTAAAGGAAAGCTGAAGAATCTTTCAAACATAAGACACTTGCTGTGAAAAAGTGAGGCTTCCTTTCTCAAACAGCTTGATAAAACCACAGTAGACACCTAGGGAGATAGAGTTTGATGGGGAAGCAAGAATCAAAAAGAGACTCTATTACTGATACACATAGAGTAGCAGGAAAGGAAGAACACTGGAAAACAAAGGGAACATGAATCAGAATGAAGATTGATGATTTCTTGAGCATCATCCCATAATGAAAGGCAGCAAAGAGCCAAGCTGAGGAGGGTGAGAAGAGTCCAAGAAGATTGATTGGAACCTGATAACAGTTCAAAGTGTTGGGATCAGCATAAGTGCTCAGTCACAGAAAGATCAGCCATATCTATTCTTTTACCAAGACTCAGGAGATGTGGAAGAGGAAGAAGATAAGAGCCCCAGGTGAGGGTTGTCTGTAAAATTCTGGCCTCTTGCCATGCCATGGCTATCACACTTATGACCTCACACCAACTGCAGTTACCTGCAAAGGACCTCTGTATAACCAGGTCACTTAAAAAATTCTAGCACAAACCAGGAAGAGGCTATTAAGGCCTTACTGATAGTTAGGCAAAGACTTTTCTTTCTTTCTTTTTTTTTTTTTTCAGAGCTGGGGACTGAACCCAGGGCCTTGCGCTTGCTAGGCAAGCACTCTACCACTGAGCCAAATCCCCAATCCCCGGCAAAGACTTAGTGACAGTTGAGAGTAAATGGAGTGTAGAACACCAACTCAGAGGGTTGGAAATGCCCTAGGAGATGGTCCCACAGGACACATTAACTAGACTCAATAGATTATTTTTAAAAATGGTTTTAATAAAGAAAACCTGATTCTGGAAGCAAGATATGGTTAAAAATGGTTAGCAGAGTTGGAGAGGGCATGGGGATAGATATAAGCAAGGCTGTTAATCAATTCCTGAAGGATAAATATATAAGTGCATGCTGTGCATTCATATGGGGTTGAGTTCAATGTTTAGAAACCATGTACAAAAGTTACGGTAGCGTGTACCTGTTGTTCCAGTGTTCAGGAAAGACAGGCAGATGCCTGGGTCTCACAGGCCAAAGAGCAGAGCTTACTTAGTGAGTTCCAGGTCAGGACCCTGCCTCATAAAAACAAGGTACAGTCTCTGAATAATGAGACTCAAAGTCATCCTGTGCCATACACATGCACACACACACACACATGTATGCACACACAGAGACAAACATGCTTATAAAGTATGATATGGTTGCTGCTAAGGTTCCATGGCAGGGAAATAAAAGGTCAAATCAACTATGTGTATAAATTTACAGAGTTCAGGTGGCATCAACCTTTTTATAAGTACATTGATTCCTAAATATAGAAAAACACGAATAACCAACATTTCAACATATAGCAAAGCCTGACTCTGTAAGTCACCATCTTGAATATCCAAATCCTATAAATATTTCAAAAACAAAGTCACTACTTCACCATGACAGATTTCTTGGTTCAATCTCCCTTTTTTCTCTCCTAAAGATGGAGCATATTAATTAGACTGAAAGTCCTTCCATTTAATACAATAATGTCCAAGTTATTGGAAGTCTGGAGAACATCCAAATTTCCTTTGTATCTATCACTTCCATGTTATAAATGACAAATCAATATTTCTAATACCTCTCAATCTCTATGCTTTCTGGTGGAACAGGGCCAGCACATCCTGCATGAAATATGCAAATTGTAAAGGCTTCCCTTTGAGCATAATGGAATAGAAACACTCACTTTATGGTGCATGCAGGTGGCAGGTCACCACAGAAGATGGACTCTCACCAGGAGGTGGAGAAATTAACACCTTTCTGAAGCTGCAAGTGTGATAACTTGTTAGGAAGTCACTTCTTCCAACTGGGAACCTATTAAAATGCTTGATTTGGGGGCAAGGACATAAAATCTCAATTAAAAATATTGTTTGTTAAAGCCAGGACTCATGCTGGCACCTGTGGAAATTTCATATAAACCAGCAGCACATCCCTATCTAAAATTCAATTATGTAAGTGCAAGACTGTAGCTGGCCCAAGACAGTATCCTTATGAAAATAATAACAAGTGGGTTACAATAATCATCCATCCTTCATAAGATCATGGGGGCAGCAAACTGTATGGGTTCAGTACTCAGAACTGCGTGTCCTGGCCTCATCAACTCATACATTTTAAGTAGCAAACCAATGATAACTAGTGAACTGAAGAAATAAGGCTTTTTCCTAGCCTTTTTCACATCAGCTCAGGTTGGAACAAGTAAAGTTCAAAATTCCCAAATGAGTTATACAGAGGGAGTTCTGTGTATTCTACCTTTGTAGGAAATTACCTGTGTAAGAGCTCTTACACCACTTACCACACGAAAGAGCAGCCAAGAGTAGATTAATATGTCCAGGGCAAGGACCACCTTAATTTGGAGAATATCCCACCCGGGTTCTCTTTGGCTGGTACTTCTACTAAATGCATCTCAGTACTCCAATGCTATTTTCTCCACCAACTCAATGTATTCTTCTTCCCTACCTGACATGGAGCAATTCTATGGCCACTAAAATGGATGTCTCTTAGTGTATACCATAGACTAATGCCCTCTGATTTGAAAGTCTTCATGAATCCCACTACATTCTGAAAAACAAAAACATGTATGCCTCACCTTAACAGGTTTTAAGAGACCTAAGTCCAGACTGGTATCCCCATCACATGTTCTATTTAGCATTCTTCTTATACATATTTGTGTATAGCTTTCCTGTTTATAACACTGAAGTCATGAATTCATGAAGGGCAGGTATCTCATCTGTCACGCTATCCCTGTGACAGGAATACACTACTACCAACAGAGAATGGTGACCCTGTGCATGAGAGGACATGCACACACCCCAGCATCTCTGCAGCCTTCACATTCTATCCTCTCAACATATTTGTCTTCTATTTGCGTTCTTTCTTGTGATGGGTAAGGCCACAGACTGGTGACTGGTTCATTTAAAAATTTTCTTATCTTCCGATGAACTACTGTTGACATGACTCACTGAAACATCAATAAAAATACTAAATTTGAAAAAAGTAGAACATGTACATTGTCTGGGGACATGCCCTCAACCCCTGTTCACCAGGCTTGCGTCAGCCTCTACGGATATTTTAAGCTTGATATTGCAGTTGAGAATGCAAATGTCAGAACACCACATCCATAACCAAACTCCTACTTCTGAACTACTTTTAAAAACAGAAGTATAATCAGGCTACTTGCAGTGTCAGAACATATATTGATAAATCTCCCTTTCATAATGCCCTCTAGTACAACCTGGGATTCAATAGCTCTTTTCTCCCTCTCCCCCTAGCACCCATTTGACTTCAGCCAGCATGCTACTAAATGCAAATGGAACAGATGTAGCTCTGACAGGAAGAGTGAGATCACAACCTTCCATACCTCACTAGAGTCTTAATTCCAGCCCCCGGTGATCACTACATCAGTTCCAAAGGTGTCCTTCCCAGTCAAGGAAGCAAGAAAGAAAAATTCATAAACCTCTGAGAGGTCCCTCTCCTTTTCATTTGTGTGTCTACTGACACCTAGCACCCTGAGACAGATAACTTGCTCTGTATATTCTGAGCATAGAGAGAGAAGCCTTTCAGAATTGCTCACAATTTTTCCAAGGGAGAGAGAAAACAAGAGGAAATGGACACATTTTATAGGGTGATCTTAGGTGATTTTTAATCACACTGGCTACTCTGTTGACAGCAGAAACTTTCTGCATTGTTATTGTTTCTGAGCAAGACCTGTGCACTGCAGCTCTTTAGACTTACGGATCACCGAGACCGTTTATGTGTATTCATTGTCTTTAATTTGTGCCCGAAGTAAGCAAATCTCTTATGGAACCTTCAGATACTCTGTTTGGTTTGAATCTCACCGCATACTGCTGTTTTCCCCTCCCCTCCTCTCCTGGTCACCTCCAGGACTATATCTTTATGCTATCACTATTCTCCTCTCCTTTACATGACTTATGAGTTCAATTACCACCTTTCCATCCTTCAAAATCACCTTTTCCCCATTCCTGGGCTCCTCCCTACTTTCATAACTTAAACTTATACCCACTTCCTCAAAAATACACATATCAACAAATTAGATGTTAGGATTTACAATTGAGAGAGAGAGAGAGAGATGGAGAGAGAGAGAGAGCTTGTAGTTTTTGTGTTTTTGAGGTTAGGGCAAGGATGTGGGAGAGAAAGGAAACATAATTCACTGCAGATGGGAGTGTAAACTTACAGACACGTGCAGTGTAGAGGTGCCTATAAATATTAAGAGTAAAACTACCATGTAACCCAATTATAAGGACAAGGCATGTAATCAAAGAATTCTATATCCTACCACAGAGATATCGCTCATCCATGCTCACTGCTGCTGCTCACAATAACTAGAAAATGGAGCCAGACTAGATATCCAACAATGGGTGAGTAGATAAAGGGGTGAATTAAACTCTTTTACTTGATATTCTTACCTACAACCTCAAAGGAATAGGAGTCCTACATTCAAGGATGGTTTGTATCACCAAGCACCTGAGTGACAGGATCAAACCACTGCTTATATCCACACATCTCACAAAGAATCATAAAGTATGTGCGATGCTCTTCCCGCACACAAAGGGGTTGGTAACATCATCCACTTTCGATGCCACAGAAAGGGGTCTATACTCTACAGACAGACAACTTGTTCAAGCAGGACATTACATTAAACATAAGACAAAATCAGAACTTAATCCAGATGTGAGAATAAGAACTTTCTCTATCAAATACCATGTGCCCACCCTAGAACATGTTCTGTCAAATAACTGTCTGACTCTGTTCACTGGATTGTGAATGGCAGTGCAATGTTACTCATGAATAATCAGATTAGTTTTCCTCAGAAGGCCTTTCTTTGATTTCCTTAGATCACTGGAGAACTTGCTGCTCTCATTCATTGACTGTATCAAGTTGCATGATAAAGTATTGGAGGATAAAAATTAAATATAGATGATAATACCTTCTGATAGTTCTTCAGTAAACCTAAACTCATAACATATTTAACATCATTTATGTGTAGATATTTCATATATAGGCAGATTTATATACATATATATCATAGTATGTAGGGATTTATGTGCATATATGTGTGTGTGTGTGTATGTGTGTGTGTGTGTATACATACAGAGAGAGTGGAGTAAGGAAAAGACTATGAGAGGAGAGGAAGTATGGAGGACAGGAAAAGAGTAAAGAAGAGAGAAGACAGGGGAGGCAGGGCTAGATCAATATATCTCTAGTATTTATGCACAGCATGATACTGAACCCATAATGGCATTCAATTAAATATGCATTTATTGCCTAATTGAGATGCTAGTAAATCACATCATAAATAACATCAGAATAAGAATGATTCTACTGGATACTAATTAGATACACAAGTTCAGTTAATGCAAACAAAAGTATTGCGAAAATGGTACAATAAAAGTGTCACTACTGGTGGAAAAAAAATCCATCAACTCACACAGCCCAGGACCTATAAGAGGAAGGGGACTTGGGAAATGTAGCCCAGTCCTCAAGATGCCAGAGTTGACAGAGCACTGGAGTTTTTAACAGCTGGTTACCATGTAGTAATCAGGTATGATTATGTATGGAAGTTTTATGCTGGAAAAACAACTTCAGAAGTTGAGGAGAGCCAAAGGGCGAAACATCACTCAGATGATTCTGAGCACACTGCTCACATCTCCCAGGAAATCCTTTGTAGGACCTGATACTCACAGGGTAGACAGTTCCTACAAGATATATTTCAGTATAAGAAAAAGCTGTACTGATCTGAGAGACAGGTTTAAGGGTGGAGTGAAATAGCAGCACGTAGTTTTCAAGAGAACCATATCTGAGACTTTCTGAAAAGAAAACACCACAGAAGATAGTGCACGTGCCACCTTGAGGGGAGATACTGAATGTCCCTATCATGCTGTATCATCCGTATGAATGATGCAGATCATTCACATGCCATATGACACAGTGAAACCCTAGGAAGGTCCCCCACTATTAGCTCCCATAAGGCATGCTCTGTAGACCATCCTTAAAATTCTAAAGGGTTCTGAGAAGGCATTGCAGAGAACAGGTGAGTGAGGGCCTCAGAAACACACAGAAAGAAGATGCTGGAATGTAATAAAGGCATCATTGGAAGTGGGAGTGTGTGAGCCCTCACACAGAGGAGAAGCCTTCTGGAACCTCTGAAAGTATATTGAAAGGACAGCTGAGAGATGGAATCCCCTTGAGCAAGACATCAATATTTGAGTAGTGTCTATTGAACTCTCATGTGGTCATCCAAAGCAGAACAAACAAGGAACACTGTAGCATCTAGATTATATTTGTCACTCTTTCTCATGCCCCCCATCATGTACCATGAAAAACTACTGTTTATTTAATTATTACAGCTTTGCAGTGATCTGAGGAATTGAACAGTTTTAGCCTACCCCAGTATCCTCATCAGCACTGACTGTCAACTCAACCTAGCCTAGAATCTGAGATTCACTTGAGCAATTGTTTTTATCAGGTTGGTCTATGGGAGACTCTCTTGAATGTTGGTTAATGTGGAGGTCTAATCCATGATAAGCAGTATCCTACCTAGACTGGTACTCCTGGGATATATAGGAAGATGACCATGGGCCTGTGTGCTAGCCAGAGAACAAGTCATCTAGCAAATAAATGCCATCCTTTGTGGTTCCTGCTGTACTTTCTTGACTGTGAGTGAGTATCTTGGTTTGTAATTCTGTGTGAGATAGTAAGCAGTCTTGCTTCCAGATTCCCTCTTTTAAGTTTCTACCATGAATTACCTCAGTGATAGAAGTAAAAGGAAGTGGAAAAGGTGATAACCTTTTTATTCCCCATGTTTCTTTAGGCCATTGTTACAACAGCAATAGAACTCAAACTAGTGTACACAGGTTTTCAAGATTTCGGCCACTCTGGGTTAGCTTCACTTTTCCACTAACTTCAGAATAGTCACCAATCTCTACAAAAGGCAGACATACAGACAGACAGACAGATGGAGATAGATGACAGATAAGTAGATAAATAGATGATAAATAATTCATATATGTGATAACAAAAATATATATTTTGTTCCATAATTGAAATGTGATTATATTTATATTAAAGCTACTGGATCCAAAGAATTAGATTGGAATATAATGCATGTCTCTCTAGATGATATCTATATTTTTGTATATTGGCTACAAATTTGTAGAATTAAAGTAATATATATATAATATGTCATATATATATATATCTTAAGCAGATATATATATCTTAAGCAGATATATATATCTTAAGCAGTTAGTCCCAATGCATGTGAGAATCATGTATATGGGGCCAAACACTCAAATTGCTAGAACACCTTTCTTCTGTAATGTTCACAATTGATCAAACACACGAGACCTTTTTTTAATTTTTATTTAATCTGTCTATCATTATTTATTTTTACAACTTCTTGTTTTGAGCTTGGGCCTTTCCTCTATAGCTGTCTGTCTTCTTTTTCATGTTTGGCAGGATCACACTTTGTAGCTCTGGCTAGCCTTTGACTCACTATTTTCCTACATCATCCTCTGAAATGCTGAGATTCCAGACGTGGGTTATCATGCATATCTACTGTCTATCGAGCTGCCGTGCTCTCTCAATTAATTGGCCCCTGTTGTCCCACAAAATGATCTTATTTATGCATAGCATAGCTCCTCCCCCTATAGGATATCTCTACTACAGAATTTCCCTATTGATATTCTATAGGGAATATGTTTTTATACAACATAAAGCATTACATAGCACATGTGCATTCTCCACTATTCTTCACACCAGTGTTTGCCTTTTTCTTGGTTCGTTGTCAATCTCTTCATGTCATTATATTGAAAGTGAACATTTCATGGACCATCTAAACTAAGTTTGACATCTCTTCATTCCAACCATCCCTGGCTTTAAACTTGGTAAGTAAGGTCATTCATGCTTAATGCGACCCTTTATATGAATATGTCTAAATCTGTATTTCACTTGTTTTCTGTTTATCTCTTTTCTGGTTGCTTTTCTCTTTTACTGTTTACTTTTAGATTGATTCCATTTTGTGTCCTCTGTGAGCTTATTAACTACACTTGAGTGTTTTGTTGTTTTAGTGGGTTCTTTAGAGTTTATAGTATACCCAGTAAACGTGAGATCAATGGAACTTTGATTTTGAAGTTATTATAGATTCATACACAGTTACAAGGTAACAGGGAGGGACCTGTTCCCTTCAGTTGGAGACTGTGGCAGTGCAGTATCCTACCTGGGAACTGACACTGACATACCGTGTGCTGTCATTTACACCCTTTCGTCTCATGTGCAGGGTTGTATAAGTGCACTGCCATCAACACACAGACCGTAGCAATCACTAACACCACCTCCCTCATGTCATTATTTCCTACCCATACCAATCTGCCTTTCAGCTGCCACCCTGGAAGTCACTAGTGTATTTGTCAAATCAAGTAGCAATCTGAAGCCGAAAAAATGCACAAGGCAACCAGTCATTCAATATCATTCCAGCTGTCAATCACTAAGATTCTCTTGCCATTCATTCATGTTCCTGGTGCTATAAATAACAATAGCTTACATAATTTTTGATTCTTTGAAAATTTGCTACATGTATGGTATGCGTCTTGTTCAAATCAGCCCTCAATCCCTTCTTCAACTGCCTCCAGTATGAACCCATCACATCTCTCTCCCAATTTCATAGTCCTTTTTAAAATGTTTATTTATTATTATTTTTAACTCAGAGTACACTCGGTACTACCCTTACATCCATGGATACAAGGTACCCACTGGATCAACTAAGTCTCCCTCTAGTAGTCATCAACTGCTCAAATTTCCTCACCTCAAGGCTGGACCTCAGACACCCTCCTCACTCCATATAGAAAAATTTAACTGTCGTGTTCTTTTGCAAATCTCAGACATATAATCAGAGCTTCTGAGAGTCCAGGGGACAACAGTCCACAATGCTGAGGCAAAGTTCATATTCTGAGGATTCACAGTATATGTATGTGATCACTTACCATGGAAATACTGGCCTTATGTCTAGATTCTGACTCTTATAACTGTTCCCGATACTTAGGTCAGGATGTTTTTCTTATTTTGTGTATTGAACATAAGCTTTTAGTTGGGGATACTGATGTACAGAAAAGATTGTTGGCTTGCATTGTAAGCATAAATTTACTTTTTAGAGAAACTACCAGGTGAATTTCCAGGAAGATTTCATCATTTATACCCTTACCAGAAATACAGAACACACCATGTGCCTGTCTGCTATAAGCATTGGTATATATCTCTACTAAACTCAAATAGGAGTGATGATAATTTGTTAGATTGTAAATTTGAATTTCTACACTAGCTGGTGATGTTGAACATCTATGTTGGCACTTAAGTATTCTATCTGTCATGTCTCATAAAACTGTATTTTTTTTGTTTAAATTGGATTCAAGAAGTATAATGTGTACCCCTGTAGCCGCCTGTTACACAAAGCATCTGAATTAGAGACCAGTGGCCTTTCCATGTGCCAAGATGATGTAGAAATCATTCCAAGTCTCAGTGGAGATGATGCAGTCCTGGTCAGTTCAGAGTGTGTCAGCTACATTCCTCCATTGCATGATCCATGGTGTGGGAAGATAGGTTCATGTGTCCCTCAGCTGATGTCTGTGTGCACTGACATCAAAGTAGACATCTTCATAAACACAACAAGGTGGTCAAATATGGCAGGTTTCACTTTAGGCTAAATATTTTCTTCAAACCAGGACCAGAAGAAATTTCAGTAAAAGTAGACAATGGAAGTTTATGTGATCAAGAAACTGATTGTTTTTACAGTGCACCACGTTACAGATAATGATGCGGAGTATCTAGCATTTACCTTGCTTCCCAGCCATTTTTAATTGACAAATAAAAGCATGTGCATGTCAGTTATCCTGTACAACCTAATGTGTTACACTATGTATCCATTCTGGAATGGTTCAAGTATGTGCATGAATACATTTAATAACTTAGAAACTGAATTTGGTGATGGGAACAATTGCAACTTAAACACTAATGTTCAAAGCTATCCCACATGTGGTCATTTTCAGCATCTAAATTGTTTCCTTGTATGGAGTGACATAAAAAGAAAGACACTGCATGTATAAAGTTTACTATCTTATAATTCTTTTTAACAAGAATTTATAAATACAATTATTTCTGGAATGCATTCTTATATCGTAATTTCATTTTCTAGCTGAATACTTGGTTACTTGGTGAAGACTGACTCTCTCTCTCTCTCTCTCTCTCCCGGTGTGTGTGTGTGTGTGTGTGTGTGTGTGTGTGTGTGTGTGTGTGTGTGTGCGCAATATTGTGGTGGTTTGAACAAAAATATCTCCCATTGAGTCATAGGAAGCAACACTCTGCCTGCCTGTGTTGGGGAGAGTGGAGACAGACTGACATGGGCAGCCAAGGTGTAGGAGCAGCTCACAGGCCAGACCCCTGTGTTTTCTATAGCTAGATACACTGTCAGGTCCTTTGGCATCTGGAGAAATGAGAAAATTGCTGTTCACTGCACAGTCCATGGAGCCAAGGCAGAGGAGATTCTGGAGAAAAGCCTGACAGTGTAAGAATAAGAATTACAGAAGAATAACTTCTCAGATATTGGTAACTTCGGCTTTGGGATTCGGGAACACATTGACCTGGGCATCAAATATGGCCCAAGCATTGGCATCTATGGCCTGGACTTCTATGTGGTGTTGGGTAGGCCAGGCTTCAACATTGCAGACAAGAAGCACAGAACAAGCTGCATTGGGGCCAAACACAGAATCAGCAAAGTGGAGGCCATGTGCTGGTTCCAGCAGAAGTGTGATGGGATCATCCATCTTGGTAAATAAATTTTATCCAAAAGGCCAATAAAATTTTCTCAGAAATGCAAAACAGTTCTCTCTTCTTTTAGAGCAATAGCCATAATCATGGTGTTTCTTCATAGCACTAAAACCCTAAGATATATATATATGTATATATATGCATATATATACATATATATATATATATAGTATATAAAGGATAGACCCTTCATACTATGAATGACAGGCACTTCCATCCCACTCTTTTATAGAAAGTGTCTAACTGTACCACCAACTATAATACTAGCTTCAAACTTCTGCAATTTTTAAAAACTTAAGATATGTGTTCTATTCTTAGATTCCTGAGAGTTTTAGATAGGTATCAATTTGTCATGTGGGAACCAGCACTAACTTTAAGACTCTAAAATTTTTCTTTAAGCAATCGATAGAGTGGATGGCATTGACTTCCAGATATTGAACCAACGTTGCATGCCTGAACTCCCTATTCAATGAGGTCATATATTTCTTTTCCTATATAGTTAGAATGTGTATGAAAATATTTTAAGTATTTTATGTCAATGTTCATGAAGTATACTGGTCTGTAGCATTCACTTTCCTTGTTATATAATTTTTATCTGACTGGTTTCATTAAATAAGTTAGGGTGTGTTTCGCCACTTATCATCAGAAAGCAATTATTAGTCATCATTCTAAATAATACACAATTCCTCAGGGAAACCATCTAGATAATTTCTTTTTGACAAAACTTGCCAGTTGTGAATTTTATTTACAGGTCATGCAAATCATTTCTGAATACATATTGAGTAGAGACAAGAGAGTGCTCATGTCCAGACATTGGGATGCAATGTTGAGATCTACAATACTCAAGCTTGAATATTGCAGAGTCAACGTACAAAAGAGAATCACAAAATACTGGTTTTTTTTAAAGGAAGTTTGCAGTTTTGTATTTAGTCACACTCAAAGCTCTCCTTGGTCATGCGTACAGGTTGAACATAATTGGGAGTATGTTTTTTAAGGAATTGGTTTGCTTTCTCCAAATTTTCAAATTAATGTGGATAATCTGATACTATATTTTAAATGTTAAAATAATTTAAATATATAAAATTTAAATGTGTGAGTGTGTGTGTGTGTGTGTGTGTGTGTGTGTGTGTGTTTAAATCTTAGTGTATCTGTGCATAAACCCAGATACATGCCACAGGGGCATAAATTAGAGGGCAGTTTACAAGAGTCACTTCTATCTTTCTACCACGTAGGTTCTGAATATCAAACTCAGATCAACAAAGAAAAGAGCCTCAAATGAAAAATTGGCAAGATCTGACTCATCTGTAGACAATCTGTTAGGGCATTGTCTTGAGTGCTAGCTGATGAAGGAGGACTTAGCCCACTGTGAGAGGCACCATTCCTTTGGCAGATATCCTTTGACTCCTACTGGGAAATCATAATTATTCCATCTACTTCTCCTTTTGTCTATCTACTCTGGGTATATGCAGCAACTTTTCTCTATATTCTTAAGTAATCAGCTTTTCTTCAATATCTGTTGGTGTTCAATTCTATTGACTTCAGGTTTTTTTCGGTTTTCTTCCTGCTTTGGGTTTATTTAACTATTTAAATTTATGTATTTCCCATTTTATATGAAGACATATATAAGCTTGTGGTATGTACTTATTTTCACAAATCTCAATGCAAACTGAGAATTTAAGTCTTAGTTTTAGTAACTGGAGATTTTATTGCTGTGTCTGTGTTCACTGGTTTCTAATTTGATTCCAACATAGTCAGAGAATACACTGTGATTCTGGTAATTTTGTCTCTACTAAGGTTTGTTGTATCATATTTGTCTCTTAGTTTCCTTTATGCTGCTATGATAAAGCACTCTGAACAAAAGCAACCTAGGGATGATGGGATTTATTTGCACTAAGCTTCCAGGTCACATTTTTATAATTGACAGAAGTTAAGGTAAGGGAAAAAGCATGAACTTGAAGCCAGAAACTATGACAAACCACTTCTTTCTAGTTCATTCTCTGACTTCCTTAGTAGTTCATGATTTCTTACACAGCTTGGTATCAACTGCCCTGGGAATGATGCCTCCCAAAGTGGGCTGGGCCAGCCTACATCAGTTAACATTTAGGACAGCTCACCCACAGGACAGCCTGATCTGGGGAATTGTTCACTTCAGATTCTCTTCTCACATGACACTATGCTGGGTCACTTGACAGGTAAAGCTAATCAGGAGAGTAGCACCCACAATATGTTTCATAGGCTCCTGGAAACAAGGTTAATCCACTAGCTGGGGACGGACAGGTCTGCATGCATTGAATACAGCCCGGTGACAAGAATTATTGTCAATTTTTCTCTATCTTGCAGATTCCCACCTTCTTGGTTATTCATCATTGAGATTCATGTTATAATCATGTGGCTTTGTGTATAAGATTTGGAGTTTCTGGAATCCCCTTTATATGCACATGGACTCCAGACAAAGCAGAAACCTGGACCACTCACTTCTTCCTATCTGTTCAGGAACTGCATGGTATAATGTTATATAAACCACCATTCCATGTGTTCTGGACATTACATGGTTTTGTGAGACACTAATTCAATACCTGTTATTCTATCTCAGTCGGAATCACAGATATACCTAACATATTTTCCAATTATTAAAAGAGAAAATAAAACCCACTAATAACTGTAATAGGTATTTGAATTTTATTGTTGTGGAGTCATGCCACTATATGTACAGCAAGAGTTTAAATTCATGTAGCACTTTTCCTTTGTACTGCTCAAAATTCTCTTACAGTCTTACTTAACAAATAATTTTAATGTACTAAGGTCTTATACACTGTCCTTCTCTACTGTAATTTATTACGTGTTCTATTTAGGAAAACAAACACTGCAGTGCAAAAACGAAAGGAGTCAACTGCCGAAATAGAGGCTGGGTAACTATTTTTAATGCGTCAGCCAGAACAGACATTACTAATTGATTAGAACACTCCTTGATAAATACATACTTGCACTCAGAGTCTATTGTTTCATACTTGTAAATATCACACTTGACACATCTTTTTATCTTCTGCATCTAGAACCCACTGTGCAAGAATGAAATATGCCACATCTGGCCTGCACATCAGTGACACGTCAATCACAAGCTGGCTCCCTGCACTCATTGTTTTTCACCACGTCATTGGAGACAAGAGCTGTGTTTGCTACTGTTGCATTCTGAAGTTAAAACAATGTGAAGCAAAACTTATTCCATCTCGACTGGGTCAGAAAATGTCGGGATAGCCACATTGATGCGTCCCTCAATCACTTTCAGGAATGAGTTTATCTACCTGAGTAATTCATCTAGGGAAATAAACACATTCCAAAAACTGAAGCAAGCAAGGGAAAAAAAAAGCTCATTCTTCAGCCATCTGTTTATTCCAAGTAGTCACAGGAGGAGGGCCTGTGAATTATGTAACTAATGTTCCCATTCCAGCTTTCTTTTCCTCCTGTCTGTGTCTTCATGGTGCAAGAGGCTCTCTGATCTCCATCCGTGGTTTTTTTTTTCCTCCGGCCACTCGGGCATCTTTCTGTAGTATGGGGACTCTAGGATCCAGGGTTTAGCATTGTGGGGAAATGGAATTCTAAATGGGGCAGAAAATATGCAACAAACAGCACTGTTGCTCAGAGTTCTCTGAAGAAAGACTTGCTGAGAGACAAATAGCCATTTCGTGAAGATATAATGCTCTGTGAGACACTGCTCAAAGAGGCAGCAAGCTACTTCTCCATGAAATCTTCATAATCCCCCAATATTCTGTGAACAGTGAGATAGATTTCCATAACTGACAAGATGGAGTAACAAGGCACTGAGTTTATGTATGTCCCCAAATATAATTCTATTGGTGAGAGCGGATTTCTTATTACTTTAACTAAACCCACATCTTCTCTATCGTCAACCATATTTAACAGTAAACCACTAGTTTTCATCTTTTAACACATTCTAGTGCTATTTAAACACCAACAGCTAATGAGAAAATACACATCACATCTGTTTCTATACTTTTAGACATTATAGGAATATAGTCTGGATATGACAAACACCACATATATGGTGCCAACTGGGACAAGCACGGAAGAGAGAGAAGGAAGAAGCAAAGTCTAGCACCATACCCAGACTCTCCTTTACCATGAAGATATTTAAATATACACAGAGCTTCCATAGAAGAAAAAAGTTAGTGACAGAGAAATGGTCCCAGGTGGCTTGAGGCAGTCCTATTGATTTAGAGTGAGCTCTGAGTTGGGTCGCTGACACTGTAGGGAAATTTGAGTAACTTAGTTCTTGGTACCTAGGTCCTCAACTGTAATATGGTGAAGATGTATCTTTTCAAATCACCAAATCACAGGCATAACGAGGATTAAACGAGATGACCCCTACAAAGGAATGGCTACTACATAATTGCTCATGTTTGGTGTATTAGAGCTGTATGATCGATGATAGCAGTCATATGAATTCAAAACTTAGCCTAGAGGATGTCTACTCTACCACCAGAACAAAGTAAATACATCCATCCAAACCCTCACACATGGCGCTTAACAAAGGGCCTTTATAGATTTTCAATGTGAGTTGAATGGAGGAGTCGGATTTCACACAACTGGAGAGCTGTTTGGGAGTGAACTGGGATCAAAGGCACACCGAAACGTGGAAATAAAGCTGGTGAACTCTGAAATTGTCAAGAAAGCCAGTGCGATCCTCTAATATGATTTGAACATTCCATTCAGGAAGACTATATGAGGGTCATCCCATAGAAGCAGAGCAAGACATACAGGACAACAATGGAATAAACTGAATAGTTTATCTGGAACTATGCCCCGTCCTGCACACACAGAGATTTTTTTTTCATAAAAATCTTCAGAAACTGAGAAGGGGGCTATTCACGGTAAAGAGAAATGGCTGTTGGCCACAGTAGCCATGTAACCAGCTAAAAACAGAGGTAGTAACCAGGTGAGCATCCACTTCTCCATCTTCCCACCAGCCACAGAGCTGAGACAAGAACTCAGCTCTCTCAGACTTCAGAGCTCAAATTTTCAGGCATTTTTCAAGTACGGATATTATTTGTGTTTTCTTCCTATTAAATATTAAATGGTTCATTCCAAAAATATTGACTAGCTTGACCTAGCCAATTCTCTCCTGCCCTTATTAAACCCATAATAAAAGCTCTTCTTTTCTTTTTAAACTTAACTTTCAGGAAGACTGTGAGATAGAGTGGATTTATTTGACAAACACGATCCCTGCTCAAGTATGTGGTGCGCAGATTAAAGCAGTGTGTCTTTCAGTAGTGGATCGTGAAGTTAGCCACCTGGCCGTGATGCTGCCGTCCAGCTGAAGGCTGACTCTCACGAGAAGGAGTTCGCCAGGGCTCTCAAGCCTGCAAGTCAGCACACACTTTCAAAGCTCATCCCGGTAAGCTAGGAAAGGGCTCATTACTGTTGAAGATCCACGTTTTGATAATTGAACATTTCAATACTGTTTCTATAGATGCATGTCTCTTTTTCCAACTTTTTATAAGAGAAAGCCCTAGGTGAATACATTGTTTATGGAAGTAGTGTTTTAAGGGCTTCTCTTCAGCCAGACCAGTTTACTGTGTGAATTAGAAACCAATGGAGAACCTGTTGTAACATAAAGACATATGGAACTGAGGAACGACAATTAAAATTGTCCCCTGGCTTCAATATGGACACCTATATACCCAAAGGTCTGGCAAATAAATTGTAATTATTTTTTGTTGTTGTTAAAAATATGTAAAAGAAGTTTGTTCTTTTTCCTTGTATTTGTATCATTTCAACAGAGACAAATAAGTTATGTGATGATGATTCTGCTTAAGATACTTCAACAATGGTTGCCCAGGTAAACCAAAAAGAAGTGCAACACTTATTTATTATGTGTCTGTTATCTGTTCTGCAACAACACAGAACCCTGACTGACATAATCTGGACAGGAGTGGAGGTCATCCTTCCGTGGAAACACTGAGCAGGAGCTGTGCTCTTCTGTGCACGACCTCAGTTGGCCTTTTCTGGAACTACTTTATAGACACACCCGGAGCCATTTTTATGGGATTGGGGTTTGACTGTGATATGTCCACCATAGCATTATGTGCTTAAATGTTTGGTCCCCAGATATCAGTGCTATTTGAGAAAGTCTTGAAATTTTTAGGAGGTGGGCAGTATAGTTTATCAGCCATGTCTGCTTCCTGACTGTACATGAAATGTGGTGATCTGGCTTTCTCAGTTTGTCTTGTCTTCCAGGACATGATGGACTTTACCCCTTTAGAAATTTAAGTCAAGATGTAAATCCTCCCTCCCATAGATTGCTTTGTAAAGAGTATTTTACCATAGCAACAGAAGAGAAACAAAATCATGAGTGATTCTTTGTCTAGTGGAGTTGCCGAGGCATGTGAACTTTTACACAGAGTATATACTAAGAAAACTATGCACAAAGGAGCCATGTACATGGAAGATGTACAAAGGAGCCAGGCATGTATACAATGGATATTTGCACATGGGGAAATATGTAAAATAATAGTCTCAGCATCATCTCACTCAAGAGATCAGAGAGCTAGGATACACACACACACACACACACACATACACACATACACACACACACACACACACATACACACACACACACACACACACACACACCAACTTACAATTCATTTATTTAACGTTTCTCCCTGGACTTTTGAATCCTCAAAAAGTCGAGTCTTCCACCTGTACTTTCAGAGCAACTTAACTCAAAAATGCTGGAAAATGCCCTTGTACATAAAAACAAAGGTGTTAGTAGGTAAAGTCTACAGGAACACAGAAAGGCAATGATCTCTAAGGATACAGGAGAGACAGCCTTTTGCAGTAGATGACTTGATTAATGATAGTTGTCAACTATGGATGGATCTAAAATCAAGTAGGGGAAGAGCTGCTGGCCATACCCTGGATTTTGTGAATCAGGTTATTTGAAGTAGGATGATCCACTTCAGATGTGGACGGTACTGCCTACAGGTAGTCTACTAAAAGACTAAAAGTTCCAGGACTAACCTTCGCCTTTTGTCTCATTGTGCCTCCAGCTCCTGTAGAGAGCTTCTATGCCATTGTTTCTACTCTTGCTGCTTTCCTTCATTGACACCACAACCCACCATCTTCAGCTTACACCCTAGAATGAAGATGGCGGCCTCCTTACAGGTCTCCTTCAATGCGAGACTGTGACTGCTATAAACTCTGGGTCTCAGGAAGGGAACAGCTATGTTCTCAGCCTTCTCATTATGAAGGTAGCCAGCCTGTATCATGTAAGTCAATCTTAAGAAATGTTTTGAAACTACATATTCATTTTTTCTGTTCTCTTCCTCTAGAGTACTGATACTCATGCTCATGGATACTGTGTTCTGAGGTACAGCCATATACTAAACGTAGAGCAAGCGTGAAAAAATGGGCTTGTTCTACCTGCAATGGAACAGTGTCCCAGCAGCCTCTTCTTTACCCTTTGTTCTCCCCCACATCCTCACCACACCACTTATCCTCCACTTGAGCATAGGCATCCCCTTCCTCTAGAATCTGCCTTCATTTCTGCCTTGGCCACTGCCCTGTGATATTAGCACTATTCACCCTCTCAGTATTTATCTTCAAATTCAAGCTTTACACCAGAAGGGGTAATTTAGTTTGTAAAAAATAATCAAATAATATTCCTGAAATATGGAATCTATAACATTGCTCATGATCTGGGTTAGAAGATATAATCTATCTTTCTTTCTTGATTTGAAGCATTAATGATTCTAACTAACCCAAGGTTTGTTAAATATCAATTCTAGATCATCATAAAAATTGCTGCAGCACTTGCAAATACAGAAATATCCATACTGCAAGCTTGAGCACTCTGATATGGAATATCAGATATGGTAGAGTCCAAGTGAAGTCCAAGATTAGTGATGTCCAAGTGTGGCTCTTTTCTTCAGCAAGTATTAGCAACTGAATAGATGGCACCTAAACTGGCTTCCAACTCAAGAGTTCTATGATCCACATAACAGTATTTGATACTGTGTTTAATAGTGACCCTTCTCATGGCTTTGGTGTACAGAACAATGGAAATGAATGTAAGATTTCTTGTACATTTTTTGACAGTTTACTATAGATGACCAGGATCTATCTTCATTGATCAATGATACCACTGCCACCCATGAATCTAGCCACCATAACTACATTATATATATATATATATATATATATATATATATATATCAACTACTATGACACAATATATTCTATGTTATAAAGTGAACACGAGTTTGACCCAAGTAGACTTGTCATCTATCAGTCCCACAGTGAGTCCACCTTTAACAGGTTTCTCAGGCAACCCTGTCCACAGAGTCCCTCAGGGCAGGAAGAATGCACCATGTCCTTATATAAATCATTCATGTATCTCTTCAGAATTTGCTATCGTGTCCCTTTATCCTCTCCAGATGGATAAAGAGTTACAATGATTTTAGACTCCTTTAAAGGAGGCAAATGCTTAAGTCAAAGAAATCTGGAACTGCAGAAGTAGAGAGTTCTCTTCCTAACAGACGGCCTGGGGGCATCTAAAGAGCATCAGATTAGCTGCCTGGTTACTTCCAAGGCTCCAAATGATTTCCTGGAGGGGGAAATGCTGAGGAAGTAGAGTGCAGAGCAACAGCACGGTCTGAATGCATGATAAGCTGTTCTGTCTTCTTAGAGCAGGGTGTTCTGCATACAACTTAGAGTCTCACTGTACACCACTTTCTTTTCTAAACAGCCTTCTCTCAAAACCATGTGCCCTGAAGTACTTTGTCCATTAGGATGAAAAGCCTCTGTACATGGCTGGGAATGACCTCTTTCTATACCAACATAAATCTAGACTTTAAAGTCTCATTCAGCTAGGTAGGATTTCATACACCTAGATCATCTGAACAGCAAGACTGAGAGCAGTCAAACAGGTTCACAGGCCTGAACCCAAGATAGAGTGAGGCAAGGTTCCAAGACTCCAGGAAGCCCTTACAGAGTTATGCTTCTACAGGGTTTGGATGATGTTCCCCCAGTTGGAAGTCCCAGGCTATCCAGGAAGCTGTATCTAAGGAATCTTCTGTTTTTATTATCCAAACTGGAATGGTCTAACTTTCTACATGGTTACTGAAAGAAAATCTTTCATACCCTGTTATCAGCTGCTGGAGCACCTTGAAACTGCACAATATGGAAATGCGGTTGGAGTGAATCTATGCATATGTGCCAACTCTCATGGATATCACTCTATGCCATGACTAAGAAACAATTCTGTACAACACTATCAGTTCACATGCCAAGGAAGATGCGGGAAATAGATCAAGGACCCACCCCTAGAGGAATAGCTACAGGCATTTAATGGCTTCTCAGAAAGGAAGAATCAGTATTCTCAAGAAATGATCCTCCTAATCAGATATCCGGTCCCATGTATGTAGTCAACTTTAAACACATGTACATATGAGCATCACTTAATGAATGACTTGAGCTGTGTGTGTATGTGTGTGTAAATGTGTGTGTGTCTTTTTGTATGCCAGAGTATGTGTCTGTGTGTGCGTGTGCATGTGTGTGTGTGTGTGTGTGTGTGTGAGAGAGAGAGAGAGAGAGAGAGAGAGAGAGAGAGAGAACAGCTGAAGAGGAAATCATTAATTTGAGGAGTAGAGGCAAGGGAGGGGTTACAGGAGGTGACGGTTTAATAGAAATTATTTAGACAAAGTACTCACGTATGATTTTCACAAAAAAATTAATTTTAAAGTACAAATCTTGGAGCTTTTTACAAACCCTGATGTTCAGAGCAATTCAGAGTTTCTATAACCTGTAGACATCTACTGCTTATATATAATTCAATATATAAAAATATATATGTGTAATAACATAGGACATCATTATATATTATTCTACAATGTGGTATGATATACTACAGTGTATAAATAACAGACCCCAACATCTGTGTGCTTATATACACAGGTAAGAATGGGTAAGAATAACAAAACTATCATAAAACCTTATCAGAACCTGAGCTTCTTTGTGTCGATTTCTATTTCACCAAAAGTCACTCCACATCTATCTGATGCTACTGCACAAACCTGGAATAGGGCCCAATGAACCATTTAAAATTTATGTGTTTGTCGTTATCATTAATGACATCATCATCACTACCATCCTCATCATCAGCATATGTGTATGAGAGGGTGTACTTATAAGTATGTACTTGTATGGACACAAGCCACAGTGTACATGTGAAGGCGAGAGGATGACTTTCAGGAGTTGTATTCCAGGGTTCAAACACAGAGAGTCAGGCTTGCATTGCAAGTGTGCTCCCTGAGTCATTTGTCCTTTGCCAACATCCTAATAGACCATTCAAAGTTATCCCCATGTGATTGTATGATTGTGTTAAATATTAGTGAGTAGTAATTCTCTCTCTCTCTCTCTCTCTCTCTCTCTCTCTCTCTCTCTCTCTGTTTGTGTGTGTGTGTGTGTGTGTGTGTGTGTAAACAGACAGTTAATCTTGATTGTTAATTTAAAGGGATTTAAGCTCACTTAGGCAATAAACTTCTGTCTGTGTCTCTGTAGTTGTATCTGGAGATATTTAACTGAGAGCAGAAGGCCTACCCTGAGTGTGAGTGACATCATTTGTTGGGCTGGGGTCCTACACTTAATGGAAAAGAGAAAACGAGCTAAGCATCTGCATTCATCTCTTGGTTTCCTGAATGCAGATATAACATGATCAGCCATATCTTGTTCTTGCCACCATATCATGCCTGTCATGACGGACTGTATCCTGGAAGCCAAAATAAATCTTTCTTTAAGTGGCTTTTGTCAGGTACTTTTTACAGCAACTAGAAAAGTAATTTAAGTCTAAGTATGTGTGCGTGTATGTTTATGTGTGTGTGTATGTGTGCTTACTTATATTTATGTGTGCTTGTATGTATATACATATATTAGCAATCAAAAATTCATCTATTCTTCTCTTACTACTGTTTTGGGACGTACATGAATTAGATTAACTGTCCAGATTATAGGGAGAAATTACCTTAATGACTTACAATTTCTTTAATGTCTTTGAAATTCAGAAGGTGAGAAGATGCCCTGTTTCTCCCATTGAGCTTTAAATATAAAATGCCTCTGATTGACTGTCATGCAAACTCAATTTTATTGCTATCTGAATTATTCAGAATCAATATCAGACATTAGCCAGCACAGGAAATGTAGATATAAGGCAGTATTGGAAAACAGCTTCTCTCTATATATTGAGTAATTGTGCTTTGTGCTGGGGATAACGAGCTGCTTGCCGTGTGTTACTACTTCAGACACATGAAGAATTAACAACTTTATCAACCCTTGATATTATATAATAAAAGGCATCCCTTGACACAGACAAAATGGCAAGGCTTTGAAGCTCTCACCCCTAAAAGCTGCACGCAAGGATTCCAACCTTTTCTGGAAAAACCAAGGGTAGGACATGAGCTGTTTACATGGGAAAGAGAAACTGACTCTAGTTATATTTTAGGTGATTTGATGGATAAACTGCAAATTGCTTAAAGGCATAAATGGGCCATGTGGCTGCCTGCAAAAGCCCTCTTGCAGCTGATGCGTGACTGTCAGCACTGCTTGTAGTAATTTTCCAAAAGCACAATGAAAGGCCACGAGTCCAGACATCACAGGCAACAAGGGAGGATCAGGACCCAGGTTGGTGTTGGCTGCATGAGTGTCTTTATGCTAAAATCCTGCCAGTGTTAGATCATTTATGTCTCTGAACTGCTAAGGGCTGCAACTCTCATGACTTCCTCTTAGGTTTACAGATGAGGGCATTAAAGAGATCAAAAGATTTTCCCCCTCCAATCTAAGTGTGCAAGCAGTAGAGCTGACATTCTAAAGTGGAATTTATGGTTTCAAATGTGGATCAGGTAAATCTTATTGGTGTGGTCACATTCATATGACAAAGAAAGCATGAGACAGACACAGAGTCAAATACCCTAGAAAATACAAAAGCCTGACTGTCTGGAAACAAAAAAAAAGGTATGGGTCCTGCTCAGCAAGGTATTTCATGGATGTATTCACAGCCATCAGCCTACCGGCTAAGCACACCAGGGTATCTACACACAGACACATTCCTCATTCCTAATGTAAGGAAAGAGACACAGAATACCCCACCCTAAATTCATACTGAAACCCAGGATGGCAGAACTCAGCTCAAACATATCCCCCAAGAGCTGTTTTCACTGTTTCCTTCATTAAAGTCCTGGCTCAGGCTAATAAATCAGTGTACAATTTGTGTATAATCTAATTTTTGCCTTGTGCTTCATCAAGTATAGGTGGAAGCATGGGGAAAATGAACAACAAAAAAAACAACAACAACTGTAAAATGAAGACTAATGAGAACGCAGATCCTTAAGAAAATATCTTTTAGCAATATTCTAGAGTCCTTTTGAGGTAACCAATCGACACTTTGGGGTGTCATAATTATAGGAAAATAAGTGTCATGTATTGTTTCAATGGAACTATGACTTATGTAGGCACATACATACATACATACATACATATTTATATACATGTATATGTTTGCAGATAGAAGTTAGGTAGATATATGCATGTTTACATGTATATGCAAGTAGATATATAGACATTGATACATACATACATATACAAGTGCACACAGGCATGTATGTAGGTAGACAAAAAGACAGGTGATAGATGATAGAGGATAAAGATGACAGGTGGAAGTTAGAAGGAATAATAATCACACTACAGATAGAAGGATGCATATCTATGACAAATTACACAAAGAAAAACACGTATATATCTCCATATGTACACTTATTCAAACCAAATACCTAGAAATCATGATGAACTGTCATTGCACACAGCTATTTCTGTAGGTGACACACAGACTGCACCATTGTAGGCGTTAATTGTGTCCTGGATGCATCCCTTCCTACCCCCTTAGCCATTTATAGCACAGCCAATAATAATTCCCAAGCCACCCCCAAATCATCCCACAGAGAAAACTCAGTGTTCCTTAAAACTAGCCAGATATATATTAGGTACCCTTGTGAGGGAACGCAACAATTATATAAGTTAATGGAATTCAAAGATGTAGGTTTGAGAAAGAGGCAGCAGGAGAAGAAAGAAACCGTATGTGCAGGCCATCAGTTCTAGCATCAAATGTGTTCATACACATGCTTGGCACTGAGCATTAACTGAGGCAGTAGGATATCGCAAGGAAAATGCTGCTGGACACTAGCGGCATCCCTTCCTTCTTGCCTTCTTCACCGGGGTCTTAGCACCGGGGTCCTAGCATGCTGTGATTTCAGTTCACCGGCATAGGAAAGAGACGGGTAGGACACAGGGATGGTTCAATAGTTCAGAGCATTTGATCCTCTCCCCAAAATTCAGTGTTCAGTTTCCAGCACCCACATTAAGCATCCAGAGCCACTCACGGTGCCAGCTCAAGGAGCTCCAGGGTCCTCTTTTGCTCTCCAGAGGAAGCCTCTCTCTCTCTCTCTCTCTCTCTCTCTCTCTCTCTCTCACACACACACACACAGACACACACAGACACACGCAATATTAAATATATCTTCTCACACAAAAATGGGAAATGCTAAGACAAGCTATGTTACAAAATAGAAATTGTTTTTCTTTGCAAGCACTAAGTTTGCTTTTGCCCAGTTCCGGGTAGGAATTGGAGAAGACACAAAGCCCCAAGAGGAGTGTTACATAAAAACACAGCCTTTTAGTGAAGCTCAGAGATCTCCCCTGCTTGGGAGGAAGAAATACAGGTTCTGCTACAGAGAAAGGCGAGAGACCTGCTGTACAGAGCCTGGAGTCAGGCTTTCACAACACTGAAGACAGGAAGCCCACTGCCCTCTCCTGGTCCTGAGTAACAAAGCCCCATTGAAAGTAATGCCAAATAAGATAATTATGTGGGAGTTGACACCAAACAAATCCTCACTCCTCTTTTTGCCTAGAGAGTGGGGTTGATTTGCAATTCTGAAGGGATAATGAAAAGGCCAGCATTATTATTTAATATAAAAATAGATCTCCTGGTTTCCCCAAAGTGTTTATCATTAGACACAAGGAACAATGTCAACCTGAATTACCAAGTATTATCCCTGATAAATCAAATGAGGGTCAGCACAGAAAAGGGATGAAGCTACAACATAGAGCTGGTGCAGGGAAAGAGCACAGCCTCAGAAAATGACTGCGAATTAGTGAATTTTTTAGTTTTCTTCCATTCGCAGAAGATAAAGAAGTATCTAGGGCAATGGATGCTAGCAGCTGCTGCAGGACTATTGACCGAAAGTCTTCACTGATCATCCTGAGACTGACTGTCTCTGGCCACTGGGTTTGCTCTAACAAAACGCTACAGTCCAGGGCTGGTGTGGGTCCTTGAAAACAGCAAACTGTCTCTCTTCACAGATCTCAAGCCTGGAACATTTAATGTCACTGGGCTAGCTCATTCTGCTCCATCAAGAGACCTCTTCCCCAGGGCTGCCGAGATGGCTCAGAGGTTGAGTGTTTGCTGGTCTTGCAAAAGATTCAGTTCTATCCCCCAAACCACTTCAGCTGACTCACAATGACCAGTAGTTATAACTCCATTGGATCTGACACCATCTTTTGGCCTCTGGGGATACCTGCACATTGTACACACACCCACACAGGCACACAAGTACACATGATAAAAAAGAAGAAAGAAAAAGAAAAAAAATTTTTAAAGAGACAACTTCCCAGTTTACAGATCTTGTTGTGTCCACACTTGGAGGGAGCTACAAGGGAAGCTTGCACATTGGCACTGTACATTGGTACAGTGGTCCATTCCGGACCACTCAGCTCCATTCCTTACCCATTTCCCAGAAGCTACATTTCCTAATATAATCACAGTGGGGAGGAAGATATCAGCAAAAAAAATTTAGTGGGTCGTGTACATACGCAGATCAAACCAGAGCCAAATACCACAACTCTGAAATTAAGTGCTGTTTGTTCCTCTTCTCAGAGAATAGCTCAGTTAGGTCCCCCATCTTTCTAATTTCCACATAGATTATGTCTGATGGATGTTCTATTATTCTCCATGGATGGGTACTGGGGATGACAGTGATGAAAATCAAGGGCAAAGGTCTTAAGTACATAATTGTCAGGTCCAGTAGTCAATAAGCAACTCCACACATGGTGAAAGTTTGCTCCAGAAGCAGCCCCCATATGTCATTCTTTGCCATGGGAATTCTCCTAAATGTATCAGTCTTCATATAATAAAATAAAGAGCACAGTATAAAATGGGACTCAGGACATTTGCTGCCTTCCATTTACCCAGAGGAAAACATATACTCGTTCCGATGTAAGACATTTCAGAAATGCATATAGTGGTAATGGGGGGATATCCATGCAATTCTAGCACTCTGGAGACTGAAACTAGAAGACCACGAGGTTGAGGCTAGTCTGGGCTTCTTAACAAAGCCATGTCCCAGTTTGAGGGTTTTTGTTTCATTTTGTTTTTAAAGAAAAACAAAATGTTATGCCTTTATGTGACATTTCCTGGAAATCATAAACCCATGAGTTTATTTGGGGTTGCTGACAAGAAAATGGTAAATAAGTTATTTTCAGGAGTATGCCTGGCAGCTGCATAAAAGCCCCCCTAAGTGTGAATGAAGACTCACAAAACTACATCCGTGGAGCTTTGTGCACAGATGCAGGCACCACCATCAAAGAGCGCTTCCTCTTCTCAGTGATCTTGGCTGCTTTATAGTCTTGGAGGGGTCTTGTGGATTACATGACTTTCTGAGTTTGGTGAGCCTCTGGGTTACTGCTATTTTTGTGAGTCTTAGAGGACCGCTTCAACCTTTATCTTTCTCCTTCTCTCCTCCCTCCAGGAAGAAATATTTCAATTCCAAAGAAATACCTATGCAATACACATATGAAGTGATGATTATGAACTACACTTAAATTATTTTTTCTACTCAAATATCCATCTGTTCATAAAATATCCTGGTTCTTTTTTAATGCTAATGATACTTCATGGGTGCCACCTCTAAATCTTTACCACTTGTCTGCTGTTTCATGGTTCCAACAATATTTATAACCAGTATGACACAGAAGGGGCTAAAAATCATTGTTCAGGTAAGGAACATGGAGGAACTCTCAATCTAGACAACACTTAGATATTGGCACAATTTAACTCTCATGCTCCTATGCACAGCATTACCCCACCCTCCTAAATGTTACTTGTTGCAATAGTTTTCAGGGATAAAGTACCCCTATTTATAATGTTTTAATAAATTTAATACCAGGTGTATGTGGCTGGGATGAGGAGATGGTTCAATAGATAAACCTATGTGAAGAACCAAGCTTAAATCCCTAGAGTCCAGGTAAATGCTAGGTAGATGTGACAGCCCACCTACAATCAAACCTCATAGTTAGAGACAGGGGATTCCCAGAACAATCTAGATTAGTCATGTAGACAAGCTCTTTGTTCAATTCAGAAACTAAGATAGGAAGCAGTTAAGCAAGAACACTCCAGATGTCACCCTCAGGCCTCCACAGGCATTTGTACAAGCATGCATGTGTACACCCATGTATACACACACATGTGAACACGTGTTTACACATCAACATCATACACAGGGAGACATGCAAAAAATTTGTCAGTAGCATCGAAAATCAAGACAAATGCATTTTGATTATAATGCCATCAGCATAACCATGCAGAAAGCTATCCACAGTGCCATGGCACTCAGCTTTGATAGGAGCTACTTAGAGGGTGACTAATCAAGTGTCAGCTACTGTGGACATGGCGAGCATCAACTGCCAAAAAGCACAGACCCTGTCATCCTCAAGCACAAACATCCACTCTACACCACGGGTGGTCATACCATGCCAGATGTCAGCATACCAAGTCTACATGTGGATTTCTTACTGATGAATATTACAGCCAACATCCCCATCTGGCCGCCAAGATATATAATACAGAAATGAAGATATGCCTATGTAATTCATGCAATATTGATGAACAGGGCCCTCAATTCAGACCACGTCTACAAATCATTTAATTATGGCTTGTGCAACTGTTACAAGAAAAACAGTAGCTCAGGCATGTTTGGATATGGGTTGGAGATTTTCACTTACACAAGGCACCAATGAGCCTTTGATTACTCTCAGTACAGCAACAGATACTTATCTGCCTCACAAAACATGGTGGGGGATACAGGAAAACATGGAATGGGAGAAACATAAGAGAGCTACTGTGTGTGTGTGTGTGTGTGTATGCGTGTGTGTATGTGTATACAGGTGGTATGTGTACACACATGTGTACATACAAGTGACATCAGAGGACCACCTTCAATATGTAGTTACTCAGATGCTTTCCACCTTATTTTATATTAATTAAAATCATTCCTTGACAATTTCAATATAATATCGAGTAACCATCCTCACCCCTGCATATCCAGCACCCTACCAACCTTATGAATCGCATCTTTTCTACAAATCCCATTCTCACATTTACCTCTATTCTTGTTATACTTGGTCTTTTCAGCTAGTGACCTTACCAGGGCCATCTGTGTGACCATGGCTTTGGAGTTATTTGTTAAAGGTAGGTGCTCAGCAGTGGGTACACAACAGACGAAAATAACTTCTCACCTCCAAGAATTGATCGATAGCCAGTAGTTCAGCCCTATAAGTGTCCCATTCCTTTTTAGACACAGTCGCTCACCGGGTGAGAACTTTCCCATTACACTTGGCTACCTCAGTGAAGCACAGCCTCCTGTCTGTCTCTGCCTCCCTGGCACTAGGGGTACAAATGTGTCACTTGTGTAACACTGATCTTGGAAATCAAATTTAGGTCTTCATAACTGCACAGTGAACACTTTATGGTCTGAGCCATCTCTGTTGACTTCCTTTCAACTCCGGGGATACTTGTGTAAAACAGGCAATAATAGTTCCTCGCCCCAGGCTGTTTGAAAAGACTTAGCCACCTGATGATATGACAGAAAGATATCAAGGTGGAGGACATGGGACATGGAAAAAAAAACTCGATGGCTCACCACTCTGCTACACACTTGTGGTGTGAATATTGCCCTTACTTCTTTATGAGTTCCTATCTTACCATCATCGAGAAGTCATTCCATAAATGTCCTACTATTTGTTTGGAACGCTGCAGGATCTGACTTCTAGTTTTCTCAAAAGCTCTACATCTCTTCCCTAGTGATCTGACTCCTGCTCTTCAGCAAGCCAAGCTCAGTCAAGCTTCAGGTCCTTCATTCATTCACTGCCTGCAACAACCTTTCTTAAATTATTTAGGACTGGATTTTTCTAGCCTGTAAGTCTCCACTCAAGTGTCATCTTTTAAGAAGGGACTTCTATCTTGATCTGATTGTTCAGAAGTCCAGCCTCAATTCGGCATCAGCAACAATTGCTCTCACTTGTATCAACACGACCGATCCCCTTATTATGTAACAAAACCCACAGTTACACTTTTCAGATACTAATGTCACTTCTACCAATAAAATACAGAGTTAATAAGCACAAGAACAGGATAGTGTGACTCTCTCCCCAGAAGCTATAGTTGTTCTTGCTCCATGAAAACATCAATAGGTAAACATTGCCTGTTCTTATAATATTCTATTGTTACTTTGCACTGAGCGAACACTGGGGGCAAACTAGGAAGGAAACTCGGGAAAGAATTGAAGGGGTGAGGTTCTTTCTGACAAATGTTTCCTGAGCAAGAATTATCCTCAAACTCTCTAAAAGGAAGCAAAAAAATGACTTATTTATGTATTTTAGTGTGTGTGTGTGTGTGTGTGTGTGTGTGTGTGTGACAGTCAGTGATGCCTGTGCATATGTGTGTGCATAAGAGTAGAGGTCAGAAGTCAAATTTGCCTGTCATTCTTGAAGCTTTCCATTTTGATTTTTGCAGCAGAGCCTCTGCAGTAACCTAAACCTTACCAATAGGCTTCGTGGCGTGACCAGAAAGCTCCAGGAGTCTCCTTACCTCTGCCTGTTATCAGTGGGACTACAAGTGTTTGCACTCACCTCTGACCTTGTTTTAATGTAGGGACAGATCAAACTTAAATCTTCGTGCTTGTGTAGCAAGCACTTTACCTTCTATGCTATCACTCTTGCCCCAAATATATCTTCTCACACCTGCCAATCCAGTCTTTCTGAGCAGAGACATTTCCAACTCTGGCCTCCGATAGGTGAAGTGAAATCTGTAAGAGCGCAGTGCTCTCTTCTGGGTCTACATCCATTTATATTCTCACCCCAATAAGTCCTTAGAAACAAGGCATCCCTGGGTGAGAAGTATCATCCATACAGAGAACATGACTGGGACTTTCAAATGCTTTATCACTTGTCAGCAATGAAGGCATTTGCTGAGCTGACAGAAAGAGCTGATTCAGCACACGACACACAAAATCACTGTATTGTTGGTTTTAAAATGTCTTAAGTATCTCTGGCTTACTATCTTCATCCATCTAGTTGAATATATACATTATTGTTAAACCTCAGCTTTCCAACGTCTGAGATGGGCATTTTCAAGCTAAATGTATCCTGCAGGTACACCTGCTGCTCTTGGAGCTCTATGTGCTCAGGGAGTGGACTATTGGAAACACAGATAGACTTCAGAAATATACCCCATGTTAGTTACACACAACGATGAAAGTCCATGATTTATCTCAGGGATGAAAAGTAGGGCTCCAGAGCTGGACAGTTATTATTGAAACCGGGATCTACTGAATATAAGCTTTATATACACAGTCACTTTTCTTCTTTCAGCTGAGATGACTGCAACAGAATACCAGAGGTGAAGTAGCTTAAAAAGTAACCACATGAAATCCCCAAGATTCAAGTACTACAGATTAGAGTCCAGTGATGGCCTTCTATGGACTTGGAGATGGTAACTTTTCCCTTTATCCTCCCAAGGCAGAGAGAAATCAGGCTGTCTTCTCATTTTTAAAAGGGCATTAATCCAATTCCTGAAGGCTTTGCTCTCATGGTTCAATTACCACTCTAAGACTCCCACCTTCCAATTGGAATTCATGGGGATGTTGAGGGGACATAACTTCCAGGATATGACAATAGGGTTCTTCTCACCTATATCCTGCAACTTTTCTGACCCCAGAAAACAATACTGCCTCCTTGGCAAGTCTCATTGGGTTCACTCGGATGACATTCCACTGCCGGGCCAATCAGCATGCTTGCTGTAGGTATTGTTAGGTTAGCCTAACTTGTATATGGACAGTTGGCATCAGAAGGTGGGGTGGGACCTATCTAAGAAGCAGGGTTACAATGGCAAGCCAGGATCAAGAAAAGGAAAGAGATTCTGGAATGCTCTCCATCCCAAGGAGATTTAAAAATTCAGTTAAAGGTTAACAGGCTGGAAAATAAGCAAGCGAATCACAGTTGCAGAACTGGACATGTCAGGACACACTTGGGTAGAAATATGAGGAATGCCATAAAAATGAAAAACTACAGGTGAAAGCAAACTCTTGATTTAAATCCTACTTGCAGGACTAGAGATTGTAGTTCAGTTGGGTAGAGAGATTTCACAGCATGCATGAAGTTCCAGCCTTAACACCACAGAAAACAGGCTCACATTAATCCCAGTGCTCAAGAGGCAAGAACAGGGAGATAGCCCACATTTGAGGACATCCTGGACTACATTAATAAGATCAAAACAAGCCAAGACCACACAGATCCTATCTCAACAACAGTCTTACTGTTAGATATATATGTACGTGTGTTTTTGCAAACATAGCAAAAGCGAAGCAAAAGGAGGAAATAGTCATGGAAAATGCAAAGAACTGGGTTTGGCAAAGCAAAGAGGAGTTTATTATGAGTGTTTAAGCAGAAGGGAAAACGACTTGAAAGCAAGCAGTGTCTTGACTCATCTTGATAATGACAGGAAATTTATTACCATAACTTCTGCACTACAAATGGGGAGGCAACACACTTTCATTTTTTCTGTTTTCATTGTTTTAGGAATTGCCACAAGTCCAGCTCACTCCCAAAACTCATGTTGTCCTAGACCAACCACATATCAATAGGCAGGAAGTGCATGAAGCACCACCCACTTATTTCCCAGACCTAGAATGGGGACTAAACTTCAACATTAACCACAGGCCCTGGAACAGAAGATCACAAGACTATAAGGCTATATATAGTTGGAGGCAGAATTTGATGACTGAGAGCCTTCATTCCCTAAGAAATCCACAATGTACTGGTTAATGGTCTCTTAAAGTACACTATTTAATTCCTCAATTTTATGCAGTTGACAAGCATTTGACAAGAAATGAATTTGGCCACACAATTCTTTTCTTTCCAGTTCTCAGGATGAAGTAAAGAAGACGAAAAGGAGGAGGAGGTAGAGGTGAGGCTGGTGGAAGAGAGGGAGGGACACAAGGAAGAGAAAGAGGAGGAAGAAGAGGAAGAGGAAGAAGACAAAGAAGATCCAATAAACAACAGTCATGCGTTACTTTGTCAGGTGAGTACTGCATTTTAAAGAAATGGGTTTTCTGAGGTTTTATCTGAGTTGTGAAGGAAGCTAGTAGCAATTTAAAAGATAAAATGATGACAGACAATCTGGGTCTTTAGCTCTTAGGGTTCTTTAGTGATTTTCGGGAACCAGGAGATAAAATCTTGCTAGACACTAAATTGGTTGGGACACAGTGCTCCTTCTCAATTATAAACACCTTCATTGCCAACTACGAACTTGGCAATCATTTGTTTATTAACCTGATGGCTTGCTACATTTAATGGTATCGCATATTATAATAGAGTAAGATAAACTTGGAGCATTCACACTCACTAACTTCATCTGTCTCTCCTGGCCCCAGTGTCATGTGATAAAACCTGTGTACAGGTTTGAAAGAGAAGTTTAAAACTTTCCCCTACATTTCCTTGGGAGAAAGCCCATTGTTCTGTGCATATATGTGATAAGGTCTAGCCCTTATTCTTCTTGAGGACAGAATGTTTCAACACACACTGGAAGGCAGTGGCTGAGTCCCATTCACTCACCTCCTCATGCTGCTACACTTAAGTCTCAGTGGGAGGAGCAGAGCTGGTGCTGTAGCACACTGTGCCCAAGTCGCCCATTCACCCGAGCCTTCTTCCTCTTCTGAGCCCATTGCATCTTCCAGGCTGAGCCATCATCTCCACGGGGCGTGCTCCACATAGGGATTCTCCAATTCCAATTTGTCTCCATTCTTAGTTTCTTCATTTGTGATTGCTTCCTAGAGACATCAGCCTGGCTGCCAGCATCATGCAGAGTCAGCCTTCCAAAGGCACTCTCCAGCTTCTCCTGCCCACCACTGATGTGAGCGTGGTGCTTCTCACCTCTCAGCTCTACACACTTACAAATTTGATGTGACTATATGTTGTGTGAACTTTTCCTCATATTGAAATGTAGTCTACTCACCTCAGCCAGAACTGAAGACAGACCAATGTAGTTATTCCAACTTGATGAAACAATGAAGTGATTGGGATTACTTAGAGAGCACAGGTCAACCCCAAATAGTCAGAACACCAGAAAGCCTCACCCCCACATGAACAATGACTTCCTAAGAGATGCCAGGACAACATTCAGCATTCTACTACATAGGCTCCTCAGGCAAAATGACTAAATACAGCTTGGGCAAGTTTACACAGAACTGGGAGAGATATTTAAGAAATAATGGCTGAAATCTCAGGTGATGGTTTGATGATCCTCCTCACCAACTTATGCAGGAAGAGCAATGGACTCCATCTTGAGGGTCTCTTGTAAGTGGTCATAGGATTCTCTGGTAAAGAAGAGGATGATGGCTGGATGGATTGGAGGAGAGAACTCTCCAACACTGCAGCAGTCAGATATAATGGTACCCAACCTCACAACACCACATAGTTACTATGTTCACTGCCCATACATAGTGGCTTAATTTACACATGTAAATGTACAAAGCCAAACTTCTTTGGCTCATGAACTAGCCTTTCTCATAGATGCTGTAAGAGAACAGCAAGAGAAGCTGAACTCCCAAAGAAGACCTGATAGGGCTGTTGCATGAACATCCCAGGTCTTCTGTCTTAGAATAGGGCATCTCTCCAGTATCTTTCTGCATTGACTTCAGTACACAACTCCAGTTACTCTGAGTTCAGTGGTTGGTAAGCTATCCCTTCCTTTTTGCCTTTGTAACTTCTACTAAAACCCCTAAGGTTCCCTCCCACATAAGTTACTTTCAGGTAGAACTTTTCCTGATGGTTACCACTGGAGAACCCATTATAGTCACTTCTAGCATCATCCATCTCCAAATCCCCATATCCACCAGTGCCTATGTGGTAGTGTGAATATGCTTGACCCATGGGAAGTGGCACTATTAGGAGGTGTGCCTTGTCATAAGAGGTGTGGTCTTCTTAGAAGTAATGTGTCACTGTGGATCAGGTTCTGAGGGTTCCTAATGCTCAAGCTCTACCCAGTATAGAAGAGAGTTGCCTGGTTGACTTTGAACCACGATAGAGAACTCTCAGCTCCTCCAGTACCATGTCTGCCTGCAGGCTTCCATGATTTCCACCATGATGATAATGGACTGAACCTCTGAAACTGTAAGCCAAACTCAATTAAGTATTTTCCTTTATAAGAGTTACTTTGGTCATGGTGTCTCTTCATAGCAATGAAACCATAACTAAGACAGCCTACATCCTCCAAGTTCACCTCACACCCCTCCGAATTTATCTTCTCTATAATATACAGTGTTCAGCTACCCAGGAGAGCAGTCATGAAATGTTTCCCAGAAGACATGTCATCAAGGCTGTTACCTGGAGGTGAAAGGCAAGACACCACTGGGGTGGAACTAAGAAAATAGCTGATAAGAAAGGCTTGGACTATGTTTCAGAAACTGAAAATTGGTTGCTTTAATAGTTTTAATGTCTGGTGGTAGATTTCATCTCTGCTTACTGTACGACATTTGGAATGCCTGGAGGAATTCTGGGCAGAGATGCTACTTAAAGATGCTGTGTAGAAACAGAGATGCTTCTAAGTGCCCTAGACAGCACAGGACAGGCCTCCTATACATAATTAGGTACAGCAAATGCCAGTAGCTCCAAGGCTGAGAAATCCTGCCCTAAAGTTCATAACTGAGGGAGTTGATGTCTCAAGAGGAAAACTAGACATTATTAGTTGCCATGTCAGGGGTAATCACGGTAAGCTCTGGGACTCTATCCCATAAGTTACTAGGACTGTTCCTCTTAAGCATAGAGTGATTATGTTAAGTGAAATAAGCCAGTCAAAGAAGCACAAATAATGCTTGGTCTCTTTCTATACAGAAGCTTTAAAGGTTTGCCCTAAGGGAGTAAAGAGGAGACAAGGATGCAGGTGTGGCTCAGCTGAGCTCAGTTAGAGCCAAGCATGGATGAGTTTGTGAATGCTATCCCAGCATAGTCTGGATAAGGTGGTATAAACATGCAATTTGAGGGTCATCTTGGGCTAGAGATCTTGTCTCAAAAAATAAATGACTTAGTAAATAAACAAATGTAACAAGTGCAACCAAGGTCACCAGAGCCTGGGAACAAAGGGAGGGTGGATGATAGGCTCTAGACTATGATTTGAGTGAAGTAATGCATTTGAGCGTTCTGTAGAATAAACACTACAGTTTCCAACAATTCATTATTTATTTTATTTTTTTGTGATGTTGCAGTCCAACCCTAGGGCCTCACACAGGCTAGACAATGAACTGCCACTGAGCTACATCCATAACTCATTTGTGGTTTTTTTTAAACTCATTTTTAATTGTTTATGCATTGATATTTTGCCTGCATATGTGTCTGTGTGATGGTGTTGAGTCCCTTGGAACTGGAGTTAAAGACAGTTGTGAACTAGCATGTAGGTGCTGGGAATTGGACCTGGACCCTTTGGCCTAGCAGACAATGTTCCTGTGGTTCTCTCTAGCCTCATGATTTTGGTTTTTCAGGTTTCTTTTTTAATGTAGTCTCCCTTCTCTGTCCAAAACACACTAGCCTTGAACTCCTGCTCCTCTTGCTTCATCTCAAGTGCTACACTACAGGCATGTATGCCCCTACCCAGCGGACATTTTCATAAATAGGTATAATGGACCATGATGATAAATATTACTGTAGGACCCTACCACCCTTGCTTCCCAAAATGTCTCCTTCCATTTCCTCAAATAGTTTCCCTTCTCCTATCAGGTCTTTTATTTTCATCTCTGCAAATGAGAGAAAACAGAGCATAGTTGTTTGAGGGAGGCTCAGTGGTAGAGCACTTGCCTAAAATGCAAAAGGGCCTGGATTCCACCCCATGCACTGCCTACACATATTAACAAACAAGTAATGCAGAAGTGTTACCCTCTTGGTGCCAGCATCTGGTTTTGAACAGCGGAATAAAGCTAGCATCCTACTGTTCCTGACAGGAGGCAAAGAGCTCAGCTCAAACTCCACTCATCTCATTGGAAAACCACCACGACGCCTTTGCTCGGATTGCCTGCCTCTCCCTGCTATTAGGCAATTGCCCCTTGTAACATGCTACCACCTCTCAAAGGGGGAGCAGCATATTTCACACCAGTGTGTTTCCTCATTTCACATGGAGCACAGGTGGCTGGATGGGCAGCCAAGTCGCATCACTGCCAAGTGATTCACCTTAAAGGGCCCCCTTTAGAACAGCAGTCCATCTGGCTAGCAGCCTCCGGCCTTTCCCTTCACAGTTTCCCCATGCCTCTGGGCTGTGTACCAGCCAGCCCTCTGATCTAGCTTGCTAGCTCGCTTGCCTCCCAGATATATGCTGCACTATCTTCAGGGCTGAGTGAGTTTAGCAGGAATCAAACCCACACTCCAGGTATCAGGGAACTGCTTCACCGAAACCCACAACACTATAATTACCATAAAGCCTTCAGCACCACTGGTTCTAAGAGGTAAAAGAAATTAAATCAGTGGGCAGAGATGGAATCAGGAGCAATCTTATGGGAGATGCATGTAAATGTACAATCTTACATTGGAAATGAGTTTTAAGATTAATACCCTTCACAAATGCACAAGTCTAAGGAAGAATGGCTGAGAATTATGCTGTTGCAACAATGGGTCATCTCGCCTTTGCAGCACCGCCAGCTCAGTTCTATGAAGAACTCACAGAGCTTAACATTGTCGTTATTTTTTCCCAAGCCTTGTAATGCAAATTCTTCAAGAGAATAACAAGTGGTGCATGCTTGAAATTTATTTTTAAATCAAGAGCAAAATGAAACCCTTTAATTAATCTCTGAGAATTTAGCTCCTTCCTTTCAGATCTGTCTTTTTGCACAGTTAGATGCTTAAAATAATTGCATCCGCTCGTGTGAAACAGCAGCAGTAATTCAGTGGGTTTATACTTGTGCAACCTTTTAAAAACGGGCCTTAAAACATTCATCTGTTGAACCAATTTACCAGCTTTCAATAAAGCATCTTTAAGATACTTTTTGTTACATTTATATGACATAAGCTATATTATTTTAATAATCTGTACTTGAGATATATGGTGATGAGGGAATTATCGCTCACCTGGGGAGATGGTGTAATTAGAAAAGAGGCACAGTCGGGGAATAAAAATGATTAAAAAAAAAAAGGCTTTCTGAAATTAACCAGCTAGGATGCTACAATGTTGGCTTAAGTTGTTGGGGAAGCAACGGAGTGCAAAGGAGAGGAGAGGGAGATCAGGCAAACTTGTAGTGCCTGAAGTAATTACAATTCCTAACTCAACTCGTCCTTGCTCACGACTCTCCGAGAGTGAGAGGATGCAAACAGCCAGGACAGGAAAATGAATGTCCAGCAGCAGGGAGAGGGGGCTGCTGCCAGGGATGGGCTAATGCACCAGGGCAAGGCGATAGTGGTGCAATTAGACTAATGATTTATTGAACGTTTGATTAATTGGGAATTAAGTGAATGTGAAGTGGCAGGGATGTCATGGCACAGCGTTTGGCAGTTGCTGGAAAGATATCCTCACTCCTGTCAGTAAAGCAATTTAGAAATTTTAAATCATGGGACAAACAGCGTTTTTAAGGACCTGCCCAACATACAATGTAAAGCAATCCCCACATACTCTAAAGGAATGGGGGCAGTTTGGAGAAAGGAGTACTTTAAACCAAAAGGGCATCTGCAAAGCCTTATCATTGTCAAATTTCACTTCTGCTTTATGTAAGAGAGGGGTTGGGAAGTAAAAAAATAATAAAGTATGGTTGAAAGGTGGTTGAGGAGAGAGAGAGAAAGAGGGGGGGAGAGAGAGAGAGGGAGGGAGAGAATCTGCCTGTGAATGAGTACATGAGTAAATGTGGGTGTGCATGTGTGCATAAATGCATGAGTGAGAGTGTATATGCTTGTGTATGTATGCTTTGTGTGCATTTGTGCTTGTATATGTACATCATGTACACATGCATGTGTTTCTGTGATTATGTGCACCTCTTTTAGTCCACAGCATTAATTCTTGCATACTTTGTAACACCTTTAAAATGGTATTCAACATCAAGGGTGGAGGATGTGAAAGAGAAGATGGAAATGTTCTTCAGCCCCAACTTGCCCACCTTCTGCACCAGGCACCCATGAACCACAAACAAGAGGAAATTCTTCCCATGGCTTCTCCACTACCCATGCTATAAAATAAAGATTATCAAGCGGATGGATGAGGAAGAAGATGAGACTCAAAATGCTCTACTGGCTGTTCCTCCTGGAGTCTACCATACAGGATCATGTCCCTTCCATCCCAAATTCTTTACCCACTTGCCTTCCCTCCATCCCTGCCTCTCACAGGGACAGAGGCAAGAGTTACACATTTAATGTTTTCTGTGTAGTGATCTGGGCATGGGGAAGCAAAAGGCTGATGCAAATTGAATACATAAATAAGAATTTAATAAACTTTCTCTTTGGGTCCTCTACATCACTGAGGAACATGTAGAATCTGCGATTAAAAGCAAGTGTTGCAGGAAAGGGGGAGGGTTGGTCTCCCAAGTGCCTTTGAGGGGTTGCCAAGGCTCCTGGCTTTCTAAAAAGATCTAAATCTCAAATAGCTCTGCCCATCAATCTTTCATTTTTATAAGCATAGATCCTAAAGACAGCTTAGATTGCCCCAAAAAGTATTCATGGAGATGTTCGCTGCAGCAATGTTTAGGATGGAAACACCGAGGACAGTTGAATAGGAACAAAGAGCCATTGAGGATTCTCTGAGGCAGGTTCTCAAGTGCTGCTTATGGAAAACAGTGCAGGAGATAGTGTGAGTGTGTGTGTGTGTGTGTGTGTGTGTGTGTGTGTGTGTGTGTGTGTGTGTGTATGTGTGTGTGTGAAAATGGACACCTGAGATCAGCATTTTGTATATTCTTCTAATACTTAGTGCTTTTGCTTAAAATTAAAGGGAGCAGTAGAACTGATGGTATGAAACAATAGTAGGAGTTAAAGGTTAGAGAGTACTAGTCTATGGTAAGTTAACCAAAACTGAAGGTGCATGAAACAGCCTCATGGAATCCTACCAGTCAGTAAGACAATTTTGAAACAGAATTTTTCCCAATTGAGTTTTTTAGAAGTTTATATATGAGTATATAGTATTATGTAGTATAGTATAATATTATATAGTATTATATTTATATAATACAAAAGCTTTCCAACCTAAAACTCCTATCATGTCTTCTCAACTCCATCTCAAATCCATGACTTCTATGACTTTGGTTAACGATTATTGATATATATACCGCTGAGTCTGTTTACTGCCACTTGTACATATACAAGTTCAAATTTGGCCACTTGGAACTGGATAACATATCAGGAAGCTTGTCCCTGGAACAGACTGATTCTATGTCTTGGCAGCTCTGACTTATTGCTTGCTTGTAGCTCTTTATCCAAGAGTGAGACCTTGGGAGATAACTATCCTTATACTCAGACAACTGTTGCTTTTTGCCTTTATCATGATGTAGTCCAAGACTACATTAGAATTTCAACTAGTCAAAATGCAGAGAACAACTGACCATAATCTTCCTTTTCCCTGAGACTCATGAGACTCATGGAAAAAGGGCTGGAAAGATTAAGAGCCAGAGGACTAGAATATCTGCTATGGATAATGTCTTCTGTGCATGAGAGGGAAGCTATACATGTGATATTTAACAATATGGTCATCTAAGCAATACCGTAACAATAACCAAATAGAAGTATAAGTTTTCTTTAAAGAAAAATAATTTACATGGATTAACCATGAATGAGTAGTCAATGTTGGGAAGCAGATAGTTAAACAATTTTTTCAATGCAAGGCATAGGATGACTCCCTATTAGTTATTGGCCAAGGAAGACACAGGGATCAACCAAACAATATAGACTGTTGTCATTGCTGTTTTTTGCCTGCCCTAAGTAGATGGTAAGGTCCTATTGCTGAAGTTATCATACACTAGAGCTGCACGATACAGAGTAATCCATCTCAAACTACATGTTTTATAGAAGGCAATCTCCCTAGACTCAGAGCTTGCTGGTTTGACTAGAATGGATAGCTATCGAGCCCCTGCATCCATCACCTATCTCAGTCTCCTAGGTCCAAGGTGACAGATAGGTGATGCTTCCTTGACCTGGGTGCCAATGCTTATGCCGTCAGTGCTTTATCCTTTGAGCCATCCCATTAGGTCACTTAAATATTATGTAACTATTTAGACAAATTCTTTGATGTATGTGTGTTCACTAGGTATTATTGGCAAGATGGGGAATAATGCTTAATGTCTCATTTTTGACACATCTGAGACTCCCAAACTTTGAAGAAAGCCAGTTGAGGCAAAAGCCATGTAAACATAGTTTAGAACATGTTTCCAACATCACAGAACAAGTTAGCAACCAGAGTGATGATATAATCCCAAATTTGCAGTTCAAGATTATATGAGAGTTAATAACTATAGGTGGGGATAGCACACTCTCCCCCTCCCCTCGTGTGTGTGTGTCTCTCTGTGTGTGTGTATGTCTCTTTCTCTCTCTCTCTCTCTCTCTCTCTCTCTCTCTCTGTGTGTGTGTGTGTGTGTGTGTGTGTGTGTGTGTGTGTGTGTGTGTGTGTGTGCGGGGTCACAGAGACACCAAAATATCTACCAACAGTGTCTACCTCTCAGCTGAAACATAATTAGAAGTCATATTTTTTTCTTTGTTCTCTATTTTTCTGTTTCTGAGTAAAAAAAATAGCACACTTGGGTGATTTTCCTTTTGTTTTTTATTTTTCTCTCTCTTTCTGTTTCCTGTGATTATCGGGTTGCACAAATATCTAGCATTTCATTGTGACAAAGACGAGTGCCCTGGGACACATGGAGGAGATAGAATACATACACCAGGTGACTCCAGTCACCTACTATTACAGATACCATAAGCAGGACAAGTCCTATAATTTCTGAAAACCCTGGCCATATGTCTTCTAAGACTGGAGCTCTGCCATACACTCTATAAAAAAGGTGGGTGGGGGAAGGAGCTAAAGAGAGAAACAGCTGTAGCCATAGAACAACTCTGCCAATTAAAGAAATCTCAAAAGCATATCAGTACTATGCTTCCAAAGGCCAGAGCTGGCCAGACCAGAAAACAAGCACAACTCCACAACTCTATTAGGCCAGAGGATCCTTTGCCTCTGGAAAACAGGTAAATCTGTTGTGTCCCTGTGTACAGAGAGGAGAGACACAATTAACAGGGATGCAAAGTAAGTGATATGGCCTCATTACCAGCCATCAGACTGTCCTGAGGGGTCCCCCTTTCAAAGCTGGGTAGGGAGGTTACCAATTACCATGCCAAATTAAGCCTTGATTATTCCCTGAGAGACACCTGTTAATTGGGCTTCTCCATTACATAACACTTCTGCACATTAATAATTGAGTTGCAAGGGCTTGATTTTTCTCCTCATCAATGTGATTTATTTCTTCCTCTCCTCGTTTCAAGTTGTGTCATCTTCAAAACTGGGGTTGCAGGGGCCAGAGAGAGCTCCTGTGGCCTGTGACCCTGAGTCCAGTGAGAAGACTTTTAGGTCAGCGTCACAAGGGTAAAGTAAAATGGTGTATATTTCTGTGGGGGTGTGTTTGGAGTTTTAGGTCATAAAACTAAGATGGGAATCATGAGAAAGGAGGATGAACTTGGAAAGGAGGTAGGAAATGGAGAGGGTGAAGGAAGGCATTTGACTGTGGAGCAGAAGCAGGGGGCTGGAAAAATAGAGGAGAGCAGGTACAGGGCAGGACAGGAGCACAGGAGAGGAAAGCACAGTGATGCCCACACAGGAAAATGCTGTAACAAAGCCTGTTTCTCTGTATGCTAATATAAAATGCAATTAATTAATAAGAATGATGAGAAGTCTTAGTTCACATGACTTCTGTTACATTCTGCCCTAGTGACTTTGTATTTGTTTTGGGTAAATCCTTATACAATAGCACATTCATTCCTAGGTTCCTAGGCTATTAGAGGAGGGGCCTGGGAAGATGTTTACGTGCGTCACACATAAGTATAAGGACCATTACCCATGTGAAGCATTAACGTACATCTATACCCTCTGTCCTACTGTGGTGAGACTGGAGAATCCCTGAAAGTTACGCACTGGTGCGTAAGGAAGGCAGTGAATAACAAGAGTTCCTGTCTCAACAAGGTGGAAACCATGGAATGATGCTCAAAGTTGTCCTCTGATCTTCATCTGTGTATCCACAGTCATACACATGAACACATACACACACACAGACACACACACACACACACACACACACACACACACACACGAAGAGAGTGGGGAGGGGGAAGAGATTGAAAAAAGTAGCAAAGATCTGAATTGGAATTTTCATCACATGAGAGAATTATTACACAGATGAGCTGTCAAGGAAATGTAGGAATATGGTAACCCAAAGATACCTGTTTGACTAGACATATTTTCATATTTACATAGAATAGTCTGTGTTCAACCCTGGGTTACTGACCGCCCCTATGCCATAGCCATGGGTACATTCTATCCTGCTTCCCTTTCCTCTCTCTTGCCACTCATCCTAACAGTTGAATATATCTGTCCAATATGTTCTGAATAATCTCTTTCCAGTCACATTCACTGGGTCAGATCCAGCCCTTTTATTCATTTACCTTTGGAACATTCCTGCAATGCCAGGGAACCACACCCCATGTCCATCTCACAGGAACACTTGCCATGAAGGCACTGCCAATATCTCTGAGGACAGCAGGCTCCAGGTACCACCTCATGACCCAACATCAAGCAGCTTTGTGCATCTCGTTGGAGCATTCAAACAAAACAAAGCAAAATCCACACACCACTCCAAGACTCTAGATGAAAGTTAAAATTAGCCAGGTAGTACCAGGCCAAGTAAAGAATTTGGCCCAACTTGGGTGTGTGGGAACTGATCTTGCTTTTTTAAATCTGAAACACCAAAACAGCTAAAGGAGCAAGAAACTGAAATCCAAACAAACCTAGCGAGGCTGCCAGAAAAGGGGGCAATGATGAGAACAAAGAAGTTGAGAAAGGAACTTGGTAAAAATAAATGGAGTTGCCATTCTCAGGAAGGTTCTCTGAGACCAGATGGCAAAGGCAGTAATTTATCTCTTCACATATTTCTGCAATACTCACTGTTCCAAAATAATATATGGATTTGGGAGAAATACAGAGGCAGTAGGCAAACATATTCTCTTTCTCCCGCTCCTTCCCACTTTGCTCCAGCTAGAAGGCAGGGAATATGGACACGTTATACATGGTCTAACGTATCTGCCTCCAAAAGCTGTAGACTCGAGAGGGGACTGAGCATTAAACCTCAGAAGGCTTCAAAGACCTCCAGGATTACTGCCAAGCTGACCTGTGAAGGAGACAGACCCAAGTATAAGTCTACTGTGTGGGCAGAAATGTAAGTATCCAGCCTAGGACAGTAGCTCTGCACTTACTCTTACCAACCAGGGAAGATAGAAGAACGTCACCTAGCTGGGACACTGGACCTTCAGAAATCTCTGAGATTTTTGCTTCAATCCCTAAAATAGAATGAAATTGTGGTAAAGGACTATGTGCACTCTTTTCTTGGGTTCGTTGCTTCTCAACTGTATGAAACACAGGCAGGCTTCTCACTTGTGCTGACCTCAGGTTTTATCCGGACAATAGGAAGGGAACATATGCACCTCCCGCCTAGATCAGGGACACCCTGACCAATTCTACACCTCACATGTCACATATAGACCACACCCATTGCTCCTAGAAAGTCTTTATGTAACTAATTACTCTAAAATGCACTTTGGACTTTCCCGGTACCTGACATCATTCCAAACTGCAGAGGCCATGGGACAATCGACCTTAATTTAGTAGTGTCAAGGACCTCTATTGTCTTCTCCACCATTCCCCATCACCTCCTCCTAAAGAATCTAGGAAGACTGTAATGAGAATTTTGGTTTCCTTTAAAAAAAACAAACTTAGTTATGTTTTATGAATGTTTTTATTTAAATCCCAGGTATAGGATGTGGGGCTGCCTCAGACTGTCCACAGCAGCTAAATATAAAGTGTCTTATGCTCTGGAAGAGATGTGAACTCTGGGAACTCTTAAGAGATATGAATGGGAGAAACCTGAGAAGACAGTTGATGGCTGCTACTCCCTCTGTTGCTGTCCTTGCTGTTGCTGGTGGTGGTGGTGGTGGTGGTGGTGGTAGTGGTGGAGGTGGTGGTAGTGGTGGTTCATCTTGATGTTGTGTTTGTTATTACTGTTTTTGCTGGATTGCTGGGTACCCTGACAATGAATATTGGACTTGCCCCAAGGAAATACATCCCTATGCAGCAGGGAAACGCCTATAGAGGTCTTTGCCCTCTTTCCCCTCTAACCTTTCTCTTCTACTTAGTGTTGGGGGATTGGAAGAGATTGGGGTGGAGAAGGGTTGGAAAGGACTTAGAGATAGAAGAACCCCAATAAAGTAAATAAGACAAATGTGCAAGCAGAAGACCCTTTCTTTCTTTTAGGCTAAAGCTTCACTTTAGAACTCATTGTGCTGGAGGCTCAATAAATCATATGCCTGGTAGACATTTTCCCTTCAAACCTTTCCTTGCTCTCTATTCACTGTTGGTTTTACACTATGCTGAGCTGAAAGTAGAGAAACCTGCCCAATAGCATTAACAGGGATGTAAAATGAACTCCAATGTCACAGAGGAAGATGCATATGTGGCACTGAAGAACCTTTCAACTTACATCAGAAAGGATGAGGACTCCATGTAGGCAGTGAAGAAGAAGTCAGAAGAGACAGATAGTCAGACAAGGCACAAAGCAAAGATGGACAGCTGAGACTTGAAAATTGCTCTTTTTCCTTGGGCTGGAGCTTTGAGATGTATGAGCTGTGACACAGGTACCTCTGGGTCTGCCTAAGCTGTGTTTCTTCCTCCATAAGGCGGGGTTAAAATAGAGCCAGTTTACAAATGGAGACTAAGAACACTACTTATTATTAGCCCCACAAGGTAGAAACCCTCAAATGTTCATCAACAGAGAAACCAATAAATAAAATGTGATTTACCTAGACAATGGAAGTTTTTAACCTTCAAAAGGAAGTAGCATGAGCTGGAGAGACTGCTCAGTAATTAAAAGCATGTTCTGCTCTTCAAGAAGCCTGGAGTCCAGTTCCCAGCCCTATATCAGGTAGGTCATGACTGTCTATGATTCCAGATCCTAGGATTGTGATGCTCTCTTCTTGTTTCTGTTGGCAACAGCACAGAGGCATGTAAGTACAGGTATGTATACATGTGGGCATGTACATACATGTGCATGTGTGCACACACAGACATTTGTGCATGTTTGTGGGTGAGAGAAATAGAGGGTCATAGAAAAGGGGTGATACAGAAACACACAAATAAACAAGTATCTTTCAAAAGGAAATAGAGTCTGAGTAAAATGTTGGCTACTCAAACATGAAAACCCAATTTCAGACTCTGGATCCTATGTAGAAACTGGATGTAATGATAATACTTATAATGCTAGCACTGCTCATTAAGGCAGGAGAATGCCTGGAGCTCACTGTCAACTCAGTCTAACCAGAGTGACTAGTTCATGGTTAAGGCAGGGACTCTGTCTCAAAAGATAGGACGGAGAGCAACAGCAGAAGGTATTTAACGTCTGCCTCTGCACTCTTTGCACATGCATAGATGAGTAAGAATGCACAAATGTGCACAGACATATGCACAAGCCACATACTAAATGATATCCCACAGAAGAGTCTCAAGGATGTTATGCTAAGAATAATAAACCAGACACATGAGGACTAGTGTATCCAATTCCACATATAGGAAGTCCTGAGTAGTTAACTCAGAGACCAAAAGTCAAACAGTGGTTGCCAGAGCTGGTCAGGAAGGAATGAGCAGTTAGTGTTGTATGGCCAGAAAGTTTCAGTTTTGGACAAGTGGAAGAGTTCTGGAGAAGAAGTGTGATGGAGAAGGTCGTGTAATTCTGAACCACATAAGGTCACTAGAAAAATGATCAAAGTAGTCAATTTTATGTCATCTGTTTTGCCACAATAAAAACAGTTGTCAGGGATTCCAAATTTTAAATAATAAAATCAAAAATAAAGAGTACAGTACATCCTGTGGTGTCTTTAATAATGGACTAGGTTGCAATTTCTCTTCGTAGGTACTGAGAATAAAGACTGCTGTAGAAGAAAGTTTATTCGTTTGTATTCACAGCAATTTTTTGAAGAGATCTCTGAGCCAGGCTATCTTTCTGTTTGTAGATGTACAATGGGGTGGTAAGCAGAGAGCTTCAGAACCCAGAGACTTTTTAAGGCTGGACTTGCTGCTCAGACATAGGGTATGAAGTCATCGGGCAGCCACAGCCATCAGCACCCTCAGCATCTGTCTGCTACTGCTGCAGAAAGCATCATTGGTTGAACTCATACTGTTCCCATGTGGCTTTCATCCAACAACCATGAGGACTGGGAGTCCAAGGGCCAACCATTACCATACAGATGGGAAATTTATAATGGAATATTCTCTCTGGAGCTCTCTAGGTAGTCAGTCCAGGCTTTGTTACATCATGGTCCAAATCTCCCTGCTTTTTTTCCTGTGGAGCCTTAACAAGCATCTTACATCCCCAAAGCTTCTTGAGCATTAGCTAAAATGATGGCCAACTAGCATAAGGTTGCAGGTAATAGGTTAGTAAAGATCTGGAACATCAACGGCCTGTTTGGGTGGGCTGGAGAGTTCACTAAACTGCTTGGTGTGCAGACTTGCATAAAGACATGAGTTTGATTCCCCCTTTTCTTAAAAGAAAAGGAGGCATGAGACTGTGTTTCTGCAATCCTAGCTCTGAGGATGAGTTAGAGATAGGAAGACCTCTGAAGTTTGCTGGCAGCTAGGTCATTTATGTAGTAAGGTCCATGTCAAAGACATACCTTACCTTTTGGCCTAATCTCTCTCTCTCTCATACAAACACACACACACACAAACACACACACACAAACACACACACAAACATACACACACAAACACACACACAAACATACACAGACACACACACACACACACGCACATGCACATGCACACGCACATGCACACGCACATGCACATAGGTATATAATGAATACCTATGTCAAGTTTCCACCCCTAGTGGTAGTATCAGTTTTAAAGTTTAGCAACTGTTAGTCTTTGTTAATTCCTAGGCAAGAATAAGATAGACAATATGAAATACTAAATAATATAAACAATAGTAAATAATAAACATTGAGGGTCTGAAATGCAGGAATTCATTCATGCTTATTCTTATTGTTTGTTGACCATACATACAGATTCAATGAGCCTTGAGTTCAACTACTTAGAGGAGGTGTGCGGCAGGAGGAAGATGGGGCAGGTTCCTCAACTCTAATTATCTAACAAATCATCTCTGGAAAGGGATGCCAATTTCCTGGCTTTAACCTAGTTCATGCAGGAGAAGTGGGTGGGGGAGCCAGAGTGATTTGATAAGACAGAAGCTTTTGTTTTCTTTTGCCAGCCATGTGAGAAGGGGGGGGTAGTCATCCAAATATTTATGATAGCTAGCTCATCTTTGTACTGGGCAAATTATGTTTTGACTCAATAACTCAGAACAATTCATACCTGTCCACCAATTTAACATCGCCTTCCAGCCCAAATTGAAGGACATGCTGCAGGGAGGCCGTACTCAGGGCCTGGCACACTCATTTAGCACTTTGCTACGGTTAGCTATCATGAGCTGCCTTCCACTGCACCTGTAAGCATTCATGCCTTTTTGCCTCATTTTCCCAATGTGATCATTAACTCCTTCAGGGCAAGGGCCAGTCCTGATGATGACTTATTTTATATCCCATAGCCCCATCCCAATGCCTCATCCATAATCAGAGTGAGGCATGGGATGACTGACAGATAAGCAGCTATGTCAGTGGAAACACGCACCCATTGTCTAGTGTAAAAAGGCCATTTGTCTGTCATGGCAAAAAGCTCTCTTCAGTGTTTCTGACCAAGGTACCTGAACAGTCAGCATTTATAGGTTATTTGACACATTATATAATATGCTGAAGCCAATTCCATTATGTTTTTCAACATAGCTTGCCCCTTCAACAAAGACTTCTCTTGCAAAGACTAGCAATACTTTGTCAACTCATAAGCCCAGCCTTCTGAAAAGAAGATGGCAGTCTATTGCAAGCATCCCTGGTGTCTTATCCAAGTCTTGGGTGGGTTCTACCTATGGTTTCAAAAGAGGTAATATGATAAACGTGGAAAGTGTTGGGGCCAGAGAGTATCACAACTATAAACCACAGTCAACCTTGCACACTAATGAAAACACTGCTTTCAAGTTGACATGGTAGATACTATGGCATCTTCTTTACTTCTTCTGTTGTTTATGTGAGAATACTGGACATTTCTCCTTTAACCTACTAGTACATATCCAGAATGATGATTCATTGACTTTAATTCGAGTATATCATGAACTTTGACTGTAATTACCCCATATTCATTTCTTTCTCCTCTTCCACTAGCCATCTTTCTTTTCCTGTATAGTTCACTTCTTTTTCCTTTAACTTCACTTTTTGTACATTATAGTTTGATCATATTTTCTCTCTGCTAGATCCTCCTTTCTTCCCTACCCACCAAAAACAATAAAAAGGTAGAATCTCAATGAGCAAAAACAATCAATGGGCATATGTAGTACTTATCTTGTAATATTATATATAATGTATTTTATATATTATTCAAAGATACACACATGTATGTTTCTCCATTTAATTACATTTATGTTATTGTGTGAGTGTGTATGTAAAGACCATGATGCCATATGTCTGAGAAACTGATCTCTTCTTCCACCATGTGGATCCCAGAGATTAAAGTCAAGTCTTTACACTTGGTGACAAATGCACTTAGCCACTGAGCCATCCTCCTAGCCTTCAACACTCCCGATTCTATTTTTTTTCCTCCCCGTTACATTCTTAGACTCTCAATAAAGAACAGATATGTATGGTGTGATCCCTTTAGGGCAAAAACTGAAACTATCAATAAATTTCCCAAAGGTTAGATCAAGTCAGAAGTGGCTAAGCAGCAATTCAGTCTCAGAGTATGAGATGAAAGTTCTCCAACGTGACATCACACTAAAGATGTCAAATCATGGGGGAGGAAAACAGGCCCCAAAGAAGATGTGGGATTTGAGAGCTGCTGGGACAGCTGGTGGGAGATGCTCAGAATAGCACAGCATAATGGGATTCAGAACAGAAAGAGGTGGGAGCCCCATGTCTGTGCTGGTAGATAACAGATGGAAGAGTGGCACGTTAGGTCCTCTGGGCCCCCCACACACGCTCATTGATGGCGATGACTTCGAAAGAGCAAACAAAAATTGAAAAAGACAGAAGAAAGAGTTAAATGCACACCAGGAGAGACAGAGGCCAGCCAGCAGAGAGATGTTGACGGATCTGGGTCATGGAAACCACAGAAAGAGTCTAATGGGGTGTTATGACTTAAGCTTCCCTAGTTCTATAGGTAACAAACAGCATGATCTTTGGGAAAGTCACCAATGATGGTAAATACAGGTTTTTATAAATCTCAGAAATCACTCCCTGGCTTTGATGTACATGTAGATGATCTTATATCCTCTAAGTTCTAATGCTGTGTTCTTGTCAATAATGATACTTATATCATATATTTGTCACATTGGTGAATGAGGGAAAATAAAATTGTAAGTCAGTTGGAAGAAATGTAAATGGAGTTTTAGCTGCTATCTCCTAGCTTACGGGTAACCAAATGCATATTTTATGATCTCCTAAGAGCTGAAATCACTCCAATTCACAGACCATGAGTCTTGAGACAAGAGACAATTCTAGTTAGTTCAACTACTGAGGAAGGTGAAGGTTTTGATCAATTAATGTGGAGTCTTCCAATATGTCAAGGAAATTCATTAAAAATAAAACAAATAAAAGCATTCTATTTTGTTTCCTTATGACATTTGATCGGCATTGCATTTCTAATGACTTTGTAGGTCTAATACCTATGAAGAGTACTGTATGTAGTTCATATAATGACCTCATACCCAATAAGACACAATAGCAAGTGTGGCTCCATTCATCATGGAGTTGCCATCATAAATGACCATGTGACCTATGGGAGCTCAGTGACAATGAACTGTATGGTGACACAGGAGAAAAGAGACTGGATGAAAGGTGATGGTTAGTGCTCACTAAGAGCTCTGGATTTATGTCAGTTCCTGAAGTTACTGCCACCCAGATATTTTTCTATAACCAATATATTTCTTTCTTCTATTTAAACCAGTTTGATTGAGGGGTGACTTATATTCATAGTGTCTCTGCTTACCATAGTGTTCTTCAGCAAAGACAATCAACAAAGTCAGGTGTCATGGGTAAAGTAAGTAGGAAATGACATAAGGTACAGCAAAGTTTAAGGTATGTTCTGATAGCCTTACAACCACCCATCTAGGACAACATGGTGCTAGAGGGTGAGATCGACAAGACTGGAGAAACACTCAGGTATCCCCATACCTTTACATGGCCTGAGTATCAGAAGGAAAAGAGTGGACCTGTAATTTGTATACAAATGGAGAGGCCAAACATATTGCCTAAGACCAAAGTGGTTTCATCCAAGTCAGACTGTATCTGATTGATATTAAATAGTCATACACACACAGACACACACACAGACACACACAGACACACACACACACACACACACACACACACACACACACACACACCCTGGTGACAGTGTACAGTTGGTAAATTTTGCCTAACAGGCCATTGGTTCTGTGTATGTATGACTTGCTGAGAATGTAAAGGAAACACTGGCCAGGGTCGTTGAGGGGAGGTCACAGTGGTGATGACTCAAGATGGTTGTAGTCATGTTCAAGTGCATCCTTACAAGAGCCTATTACCATCAACACAAATGAAGAAGAGACTGAATTTACCAGTCTATCCTGAATATCTTCAATGAATATGGAGGACAGGTAATATACATCATAGAGAAAATATTTTCTCCTTCCCCAGAGATAATTCTACAGGAGGGGGATAAGGACTCTTGCATTAGCATAGCATCCATTTGAAATCCCCATGCTTCTTTCACAGAAGTTTACTGGACGTTGATGTCTGTCACTGGAGATATGCAGTCTGCAGCACCTGCAGCCATGGAAACTCCTGCAGCTTGTTTCGGGAGTTTCTAATTGGAGACAGTGGTCTCTAATTCATTTTTTAAAATTATTTCTTCAACTCTTGAAATTATATTTATATCATTTCCTTTTCTTCCTTTCAAACCCTTCCATAGATCCCTCTTATCCTCTTTCCAATTCATGTCCTCTTTTTCATTATACATAATAAAATATACTATATGTATTATATAATATATAATAGGAGAAAACAGAACAGGAATTGGAGAACATGAATAGGTAGATATATTATACATATATAGCATATATAGATATACAATATCAAAACTAATCTCCAACTTTAAACAAATTATTTATAAAGGCAAATTCCTATTTCTCACAAGAACACACTCTTTAAAAACTCTCTGTACCTATTTTTCTAAGTCTCATCTCTTTTCTCTTATAAAACAGCATAGTAAAACAGGCACAGATAACTTCATGTGTGTGTGTGTGTATGCATGTACATGTGTGCATCTCTGTGTGCTTGTACACATACATACATTATACATGAATGCATGTGCATGTAAAATCCAGAAGTCATTATTCAATGTTTCCTTTAGCAGTTACTTTTTGAGGCAAGGTTACTCACTGAGCCTGCATCTCACAGATACTGGATAGCCACCATCTCTGCTGTCCAACTGTCCAGCAACCCTGGGGTTAAGTAGTCACTTTTCTCTGCTAGCATCTTGAGATCTGAATTTCTTCCCTACACTCTGTAGTCAGTACCTCACCTAATAGGCTGTCTCTTTCGCCCACATACTCCAGCTCTGAAAGTTTTATAAGTTAAGCCACAGAAGGAAGTTGGATGAACGAAGAATCCCTTTTGAGATATAAAAATGTTCATATCAGAACAAGACAGGGCAGTGAGCAGAAGGGAATAGAGCACAATATTTGATGAAGTGAGGTAATTATCATTTATGAATGAGGAAATTCAATGTTTTCTTAAATTACTCAAATTAAACCTCAAATAAATATTTGAAGTTCTCCATCTAATTCTGCTACAATGAAAAATTGAACCTCATTACCTCTGGATTTACACTGACTCTAATTTCTAAGATTATATTTCAGAAAGGAGGAAGGAACATTTCTCACGGGGGGAAAAATGGATCGACGTTTCTTCATGTAAAGCAGTGTGTGTTATATTTTACAAACAAACTGCCACCCTAAAACTTCCCTTTGAGGAAAATTTCCAGTCAAAATCACCACACATATTTTATATAACTCATAGACACAAACTTGCAAAATAAGTATCAATAATTTAAACACGTGATTGTTATGCGTCTCTAATAACAGAAAAGGCCAAGCACACTTTAAGATGACTTCTTAAATCAACTAGAGGATATTATTCACTTAAAAATAATTCCCTGCTCTAACAAAGAGTACCCAGTACAGTGTCTGCGTGATAAGTTCCCTTGTTTCCTATCTGTAATTTGATTCGACTTCTACACTTTGCCACTTGCGACAACTGCCTTAAGCAACATATCAGACTCCTTTGTTAGTTTCTGTGTACATAAAGAAAAAAATCAGATCAGTACATATGTATGCATGGCTGCCCTGCTGAAAAGCAAGTTGAAAGCAGTTTTCAAAATAGAAGTCTTTACGAATGTAGTTCAGGGCTGGTGCTTACATACCATGGATAAGGCCATAAGTTCCATTCCCAGTACAACCAAAATAAAATAAGACAAAATAAAGTAACATTTAGTCACTATGTGTGTGAGTGTATGTGTGTGTCTGTATATGCATGCATATAAGTATGGAGACATGCTTGTTTATATCCTATATGGAGTATATGCAGAGCCCAAAGATGGGCATTTGTGATTTCCTCTATCGCTCTTGACTTTATTTCCTTCAGACAAGGTCTTATTCAACCAGTAGCTCCATGCCAGTGAGTCTGTCTAGCCAGTGAGCATTTGGGATCTGCCTGTCTCTGCCCAACTCCCTGCTAGGGTTATTAGTATGCTCAGGGGATACTGAGAATTCTAACTCAGGTCCTCAGGCCTTCGGAGCAAACACTCTTAGCCACTGAGATGCCTTCTCTAGCTTCACATCAGTGTATTCATGGTCACTCCAGAGCTTTGATCTAAAGCTGGAAACTCAAACAAAAACAAGCACGTATACAAACAGGATGCTTCAGCAAGAAACAGGAAGGAAATGTTACTTAGTTTTGCTACAAGAAGTAAGTAGAGAAGATTACCAAAGACTAAATGCCAATCTCCAGAGTGGGAACTGGTCATTCCCCTGTTTAACTAATTAACTATATTCTAGACACTGTGGTGATCTTTTAATAGAACTTCCTTGAAGGAAATTAATCAAACAGATGATTATATAGGCAAGTATGTTTATTTGCATGCCAGCTAACATCTCAGTCTTAGGGGTTCTGAAGAGGTATACTGGCCTCTTAGGATCTCTGAGAAATCTTTTAATCAAGAGGCAGGTTCAATCCCAAAGCCACAAGACACAATTAATTATACAAGTCTCTATTTTGCCTTTTCAACAATGTCTACTAAAATCCAATGAGACAGGTGCCTTTGGAAATACTACTCATATGAAAGTTATATTATCTTTCATGCTTAGTAAGTTCTTACCTGATTTAATGTCAAGTCATCAATGTAAGATTTTCATGTTGAGGGGGTTGGGGATTTAGTTCAGTGGTAGAGCACTTGCCTAGGAAGCGCAAGGCCCTGGGTTCGGTCCCCAGCTCCAAAAAAAAGAAAAAGGAAAAAAAAAGATTTTCGTGTTGGTTTCTTTGATGGCTTGACTGGATATTTTTAATTTTGTCAGTGTCTTGCTAAGAAACCCTGGTTGGTCTGCTATAAGCTGTATAGCCATGGTATCCTAACCATGAAAATTCTCCTGTCTTGTCCTCTCAAGAGCTTGGATTTCAGGTGAGCCCCCAAAATCTTGGCTGCCCATGAATTTTAGTGCCTTGGTATGGGGAACTCTTTTCCCTGTTTTATTCCCTGTTTCAGACTTCTACCTGTGGGAACCATGTAGTTTTGAGTTATAAAAAAATCCATTGTACTGGTGGAGGGAACTGTTAGTATAGTTCTTGTGGTTCCCAGAGCTCCAGTAGTGGGCCACGGACCAGACTTGTTCTATCAACATACATCATCACAATGATTAATGCATCAGATACTAGTGCATCCAGTTGGTCCAGTGCATGGTAACCCTGAAACTTTATTTACATAACTTGATAATAGAGTTACTGAGAAGCAATGATGGAGTGTTATAGGTCCTGTTGAATAAGTTATTATGGCCTGGAAAAACAGAAATGATGAAATCAACACAGAGAAAGACACAGCCACAGTATGGAGGCATGTAGGAACTTTTAGTTTCCATGGCTCAATGAGTGTTAAGATTTGAATACAAAATGTCCTATAAGAACTCATGTTTAAAAACTTGGACTCCAGATGCTGGTGCCATTCCTGGAGGAAATATAATCTTTGAAAAATATGGCCTTACTAGAGCAAGTATGTCTCTGGAGTCTGGGCTTTGAGATAATAGCCTGGTCCTGCTCTCTGTTTTCTGTTCTTATAGAAAATGAACAGTCCCAGTTCTATACTTGCACTGCCATGAAGAAAACTGCCACCACGCCTTCCTTGCCAGGGTGGACTGTATCCTCTCAAACCAAAAGCCAAAATAAGCATTCCTCATTTGAGTTTGCCTTCTCAGTAATATAGCCATAGGAATAAACACACACACACACACACACACACACACACACACAGGCACAGGCACATGCACACACACACAATCATAGTATAGTACGGTAAGAGTTTCTGAACAACAATAACAACAACAAAAACAAGAAAAGGAAAAGGGAGAGAGATACAGAGAGGAAAGGAGGGAGGGAGGAAGGGAGGGAGGGAGGGAGGGAGGGGAATAAAATGTACAGAGGAATAGTGGGAAAGGCCAGGCATTTTTGGATTTTCCCATCCTTAACCAAAACACAATTTCCATTTGATAAGACAAGCCAACTTCCTTTCCTCTCTCCATAGTGGCATTTGGATGAGAACAGTAGATCTAATCTCCATAATTAATCTGCACCAACTCCAAATGCTGTCTAATCTCTTAAATGTTTTGTCAAGATAAATAGAATAGAAAATTGATTCACATCCCAGCCTTTTCTCTGAGTTAACAGAAATTGAAGAGTGGCACAGTAGATAGAACACTGACAATAGATGGAACATTGATGATAGAATATTGAAAGTAGATAGAATATTGACAATAGATAGAACATTGACAATTGTAAAACATCGACAGTAGAGAGAACATTGACAATAGATAAAATATTGACAGTAGATAGAATATTGATAATAGAATGTTGACAATAGAACATTGACAGTAGATAGAATATTGATAATAGAATGTTGGCAATAGAACATTGACAGTAGACAGAGTGTTGATAATAGAATGTTGACAATAGAACATTGACAGTAGACAGAGTGTTGATAATAGAATGTTGACAATAGAACATTGACAGTAGACAGATTATTGACAATAGAGCATTGGCAGTATGTGGAACATTGACAATAGATAGAACCTTGACAGTATGACACAGAAGCAGACAAGAGAGCAGTTTAATGGAAGCAAAAGGCTCAGCAGGGAGTAGAAGGCCATGATCCATAAACATGAGAAGTCCCCACCTTGGATCTGAGACTCAAATGGTAAGAGTTTCCTTTCATATCTCTGTACCTAAACATACTGTCATATGTTTAGGTTCATATTGTCAACTTGACAGGATCTACAGTCACTTAGGAGATAAGCCTTTGAATATGACTGTTTCTTAGGTGGGTTAAATAAGATGGGAAGAAACTCTAAATATGGATGACAGTATCCCATGGGCTGAGGTCCTGGACTGATTCGTGAAGGAGAAAGCAAACTGAACACCAGAAATATTTCTCTCTGCTTTCATCCTCTCAATGCAGTGACCAGCTATCTCCAAGCCCCTGCCATGAGGACTTTTTGCCATACACTCTAAAATCATAAGCCAGAATAAACCTTCCATTTGGTTGCTTCTTATCAGGTATTTGGTAACAGCAATGAGAACGACAATGGTGCAGTGACAAATGTGTTCACACACCAAGAAGGAATGAAAATCAACACAGACAATAATACAAGGCATCTTCACTCTGTCGTTGGTGCTCTGGGAAGGACCATGTCAACCATGGGCAACAGAAGATGAGATGGTCCACATAGAATCTGAGAGAGTAGCTGATACGAGGTTGACACCAAAGGATTGTTGGGTAGCAGCAGTGATGGGGGCTGTTCATGATGTTGATGACAGTTGAGAGGACAGTGGCAGGATGGGTTGGGAGGGAAAGAAGAAGGGTAGGAGACAGGGAGGGAGGGACATGTGGACGGAGGGAGGGAGGGAAAGAGGGAAGGAGAGAAACAGCTTATTTGTAAACTGCTTGCTCCACCAGCCTTGGAACCTGTGTTCAGTCCTCAGAATTCATGTAAAACTCTCTGACACAAAGGCATGTATCTGGTGCTGAGTAAGCAGAAATACCCTAGGATTTTTGGACAGCAAAACTAAGTCACCTGGGGAGTACCAGGCCAGTGAGAAGCCTTATCTCAATAAACAAGGTAGACAGATTCTAAGGAAAGATACCTGAGATATCTATCTATGTATCTATGTATGTATCTATCAATCTATTGATCTATCTGTCACACACATGCAAGAGCACCCGCACATGCTCAGGCTCAATCTCATGCACCTGTACCCCACATACAGGCACATACACATACATACATGCACAAAGAACTTCTCACATTTACCATGGGTTCCACCTTCCTCAGTTCCCATCTCCCTGGTATATGCATAGAGTTGCTCTGTATAAAACCTAGAGGAGCTTGTACAGGGACAGGAAAACATCTTCCAAGGAGGTTACCATGTATTTCCCACATGGCTAACACTGATATTAAAGACGGGGCTGGAGATTATTTTTTTTCCTGAAACCTGCATCCCTTTCACTTTCTTGATATCTCTGAAGACACAGACGTGTCACCAGGCTAATGAGCCAAAGGAACATAACAGAACCCAGAGAAGAACTGTGGGTGTGGCAGGAGCAAGGCCCTTGTTTGAGCTCTACAAACAAGGAAATATTTCACCCCCAACCATGACCCACCTGCCTTGCTAGGTTGACAGGTATTACCACAGGCAAAAGGGCAAAGCCTTGATGGTTTCCCTGTGTATGTTTCCAAGTTAAATAAATAGAGATTCCATAATGTAAATCTATACAGGATGAAAAATGTAGGCTAGGGGACTTCATAATTCTTGGCTTATGTTTTTTCTAAAGTAAAGAAAGAAAGATGATAATTCTCAAGATATCTTGAGCTTAGACATACTTTTGCTGGTTATCCTAATCCTCAGAATATAGTTGATGTGACCAAGTTAATTGTCAACCCAACAAAGAGTGTATTCTCCTGGTAAACAAGCTATTGCCATGCCCGTGAATCGTCTTCACTGTCTTAGCTGAGGTGTGGGACTGATCTTAGTTGTGGGCAGATCCATCCTCTGGACAGGGGATCCCAAGTTATTCAAAACTGAGATAGCAAGTTGGGCACCAGATAGCATGTGTTCCTTGCTCTCTGCTTCCTTACTATGGCTACAATGTGACCAGCTGTTTCAACTCCCTGCTGCCTTGAATTGCCTGCCATGATGGACTGTACCTTGAACTGTGAGCTAAATAAACTTACTCTGCGTTAAGTTGTTTTGTAAGGGTATTTTATCATAGCAACAGGACAAGAGCTCAGTTCACTAATCAGGCTAATTAACATTCCCAACCAACTAAGCAGGTAATCAAGCCACTGCTTCTTAGTATTGGTCAATGATATATCACACCAGTGTAGTCACTAATGGCTGCATCTGGGACCAGTGGTGATTAAGGGTTTCTTAGCTCTCACTTGGGTTCCCTTTGTTCAGTACAAATGGGTTGCTATTTGCCTCCTTACTATTAGAATCTTTTAGGCAAAATCATTTGTATTGCCAGTAATCTCTTCTTTCTAGAGAATTTGGAGTGCTCTCGTACAGCTGACAGTAAGAGGATGTGTGGCCTGGGTGGTGAGTCTGCCAGTGTAGAAGCACACACCTTACCATTGTTCTTTCTTATTCAGGGACTGCAATTTAAAAAGAAACTAATATATATATATATATATATATATATATATATATATATATATATATATATATATATACTAAAAGGTAGTATTATTTACCATGTTGATAAATGAACCACTGTTTTAAATCATGGGTAATGAAATATGAGTTGTAGCCTTATTTGTCTATATATGTCTGCATGTGGGCAAAGATTCATGAGTGGATGGTGCATGTGCATGTGCTTATGTGTGCGCGTGTGTGGTTGCATGTTTGTGTGTGTGTGTGTGTGTGTGTGTGTGTGTGTGTGTGTGCATACAAAAGAAGTCCAGAGAAATCTTCAGTTCTAATCTCTCAGATGTTCTCCAATCATTTTTTGAGAATGACTAAGCTTCTCATAGGCCTGGAACTCACCAAGCAGGCTACCCTGGGCCCCAAGGAGCTGTCTGGTCCCCACTCCCTAGCTGAGATTTCAACTGTGCACCATCATGCTTGTATTTTTACTGTGGGTTCCAGAGTATCTTACTGACACAAGCACTTGACCAAGTGAGCCATTTTTCCAGTCCTATCTCAATCTCCATATACCAGAGACTCAATTCAAGTCTAAGGACATACTTTAATGATTTTCATGTCAGCCAAGGATAACTCTCCTTGAACAAAAATAATACAGAAACAATCAAACAAATAAAACACTTCAGTTTTTAAAATTTTACTCAAAGAAGATTAACTCGTTTGCTATCAATGCCTGAAACTAATGTTCTATCAGTTTGTTCTTTGGCCTCAGGAACAGTAAACACTTATGCTTTGTAGCTGCCTCTTTTTATTTGTTATCTACACACTCAGGAGCATGGCATGAAGGCAGCCTTCTTTCTGCAGCTTGGAAGACCACCGCTCTTGCTGGGCCAGGCTGTGCAAGTGGTCTTCCTGTAAGGAGACAGAAATAAGACAGCTTGTCCCAGCTTATGTCCACCTTGACAGTTTCAATGAAGAACCACTCAGAATGAAAATGATAGACATGTCACAAAGCACATCAAGAGGACTTTCATGACAGCTGTCTCCAGAGAGAGTGTCTACACACAGGAAGGAAGCAGCTATCTGAAAGCACGAAGACCATTTATAAAGGACATTATCACCATCAGACAGACATAGCTTGTGGGTCATCTCAATCAGTATCTCTCAGGTCATAGTGAAAATACCTTTGTACACTATTTGAAATGCAGAAGAGAAGATGTTCACTTTAAAAGATGATTTTCCTTTCACTATAACGATAAACACGGCCCATAAGCCTAGCTAGAATCTTCCTGATGCTGAGCTGCCCCACCTGTACTGGTGCATATGAAAACTGAGAGAGTCTGGAGGAAAGCTCCAGCTGTGATCAGGCTTAAGCAATGATCCTGAAGTTGTAAAGCTTTCCAGTCAGAATCTGCAGAGGAGCACCTGGTGGACTGTGAGGCATGCGTGACCTCTACTGGTTCTAAGTATGAAGTCCAGGTTTTTATTTACTTGTGCTGGAAATAAATCATCTTCTAAACCCTGTGATAATTCTATAAATGCTTTGTGCAATTAGCCGACAGCCCTATTCCTGTCAACACAGAATCTGCATGAAGGAGTTGGGGGGAAATGTGCAGTGCAGCATCCATCATGGAGCAGCCTCTCCAAAGTACATTGTGGTTAGCAGGTGGAATTTTCTGGAGCTTCTCTTCAGAGATGGGTAACATGGCAGAGAAATCTCATGCACACGCTGTTTTTCTTGACCATTGGCTTTCTATATATTCCTTGACAGTTAAGTTGAGCCCACATGATCTATTCTGCCTGACGATCAATAGAAGTATCACTTGGCTTCATTGGACCAGCTTATACTAGAGTAGGTATGAGCCCTCTATCTGTCATCCTGCTGACATCACTATCCTCTGAAGATAAGACAAAGAGGTTGAGGATGTGGTTTAGCTTCTGCTGTGCCTTTTTAGAATGCACAAATCTTTGTACTGAATCTCCAATACTACATTTTGAAAAAACTGGGCATGGAAATTCACACCTATAATCCAATCGTTCAGGAGTATCCTAAATAATAAATCAACCACAGCTCAGGGTTCAAGGACACCATGGGATACATGAGATCCTGTCAAAAATACACAATAACTAAAGGCTTCAGAGAAGGAAAAACCCTGACTCCCAATATCTTCTCTGGTAAAACCATTGCCTGGAGAACTGTTGTAAACTGTGCCAAGCTTGTCAATATTAAACCACCCAGGTATCTTCATGACACGGTAGCCATACTGAACTGTTTCAAGGAATACAAATCATCACTGGGACACAAAACCAGGAAATCATGGAATGCTCACTGTAATTGAGTTCCCATGGATGTCCCAAGATTTAAGAAAAGACATGTTTCCACACATGTGATGTTTTTCAGGAACCAGCTACCTGCCCTTCCTCTCAGTAACACAGAGATCTGGCAAACAAAGCACACACTGCCTCTGCATGATGATGTGTTATCCCAGTCCATATAATGAGTAGAATCTACATCTGCACTTGGCAATCATGTTCATGAAACCCATCAATGGTAAACATTCTTTGAAGGATGGTTCATCTTTGTCCTGGACATACAGAACAATGGAATCTGCAATGTTAGCAAGTCTATGAGTCTCTAAGGTGTGAGCTGGGATTAGGGAGAATCATGGTGGGGGAAGCTGGGGGCCATGGGATGAATTAGGACAAATACATAAAAGGTTGCTTATCCCTGCAGTTCTGTTTCTCTAGGATTTAAGCAGCAAATGTCTACCTTTATACCACAACATGGTGCAGAGTGATAACTGCTTTCTGGGGGGATGGCTCAATGGAGTCTGCTGTTGTCGCACCCCTCTACAAGAATGCATTCTCCCCTGTAGTAACTGGAAATATTCCCAAGATGTATATAATTTCATGGATGGTAGAACACCAATTTCACAGAACTTAAATGGCACAACCATGTCATGCTTAAATTATGCAAAAATAAGCTTCATGGAAGGGACAAGGGAGGCGCGGGCTGAGAGATGTGGGGTGTGCTGTCATCTGCATGCAGCCAGATGGCCCACGGGGCTTCCGGAAGCATCCACCTAGCAAAGGAAGAGGGGAAGAGGCTTCCAATAACACAAGCAGGCTGCAACGTTCTCATACAGCTTTCCTGCATGTGGTGCTGGTTAGGGTCTCCGCTGATTTGAGACTTGCCTGGGGGATGAGGCAATTCTGATGGTGGGTGCCAGACCAGTTCAAAGACAGAGACGTGCTCCTTCTCATGTGCTTCTAACATGGAGGGGATAAGGGTTAGCACTGCTGTAGCTGTGGGGCTTACTTGAAACAAGTCCCAGTAAAGCACACGCCCCATGAATGTTTTCTGAGAATACGTTTTCATATATGGTCCACTACACCTCTTCAAAGGTGGGATGAGCCTCTTTTTTCCACAGTAGAATTCATCTAATATACAATAAAAGAAAGAGTTTTTAAAAACAAAAAGCTATGTGATGTCAGTAAGAAAGCTCAGCGGGTAAAGGCACCTGTCATTATGTCTGATGGCCTGAGCTCAATCCAGGGGACGTACATGGTAGAAGGAGGAAACCAGGTGACGATGTCCTCTGACCGCTACACTTGCACTGTGGCCTATGCACACCCAAAAGCATGTACACAAATAAACAAAAAATGTGATAGAATTGAAACTAAAAACACCTACCAACCGAGGCAGGGCCAACTGAGGCAGGGCCAACTGAGGCAGGGGATTATTTTGGACATACAAGGGAAACAAAACAAGTAGAGTCTGTGTTGAACGTTTATGTTCTTTGGATAGAAAAAATAGGATGAAAATAAATCAGTTTAAATTTTTATTCCTTTGCTGTTTTTATTTCGGGGAGAGGGTCTGCTCTTTGTGGCTACTCTCTTACCTCTGACTTTTATTTTACAAGAATGATTATAACACTGCAGCCCAGGTGTGCTGGCTTGAATAGGAATGACTCCCATAAGTGTTATATATTCAAATGCTTGGTCACCAGAGAGTGGAACTCTTTGGCAAGGATCAGGGTGTGTGGCCTTGGTATGTCACTAGGTGGGCAAGCTATGACACTAGGGATAAGCTCTGACATTTCAAAATCTCAACCATACTAACTAGTGCTCTCTCTCTCTCTCTCTCTCTCTCTCTCTCTCTCTCTCTCTCTCTCTCTCTCTCCCTGCCTTGTGCTTGTGGATCATATGTAAGCTCTTAGCTAGTGCTCCAGTACCATGGATGCCTTTCTGCTGTCATTCTCCCCACCATGATGATCATGGCCTCTACTACCCTCTAGAACCATGAGCCCCAGATCAAATGTTTTCCTTTATAAATTACCTTGCTAAAGCAGTAGAAAGTAACCAAGACAACAGCTGGCCTGGAACTCACTTTTTAGCCCAGGTTAGTCTCACACTTCCATCTCCCTGTGTTAGCTTCCCAGGTGATGGAGTTTGGAGCCTGTGTCCCTATGTCTGCCTTAAAATAGTGACTCTTGGACAATGAGACCAACATACACACAATTATCCCTTTACATTTCAGGATGTTTGACATGTTCTGGAAAGAACATGGATGGCTTTTATTTCATGAGAAAATATCTGGGATTATTTTACTATAAGAGGGATTTTAAAAATTAAAAGAAAGAAGAAAAAGAAAGAAACCCCAGGACTTTGATCGACTTACTCAAAATTCTTTGGACATTATTCAATTTACCTAAAGTGCTAAAATTGATCAATAAACCCGTGTTCCCTCCAACCCTGTCCATTCCTTCCCAGTAGAACTTCAACTCTGTTACAACCCATATGTGGCACAAGCTAGCAGTGTTTGTTTTTTGTGTCTGGTTTACATATCTTGGTGTTCTATGCCCTGATTCACCCATAGTGCTTCAAATGGTAGGACACTCCCCTTTCCCCTCCCCCCTTCTCATGTGTGTGTGTGGGGGGGTGTGCGTGCTCATGCACGCTCACTCATGCATTATCATGTCTGTGCATTCCTGTGAAGGTCAAAAGGCATCATCCTCAGGGGCACCTTTGAACAGTGTCTGTCGATAGCCTAGAGCTCACCTTTTAGAATATATTTCCTGGCCAGCGAGACTCAGAGTTCCCTGGAGTTACAAGTATGCACTATCACACTCAGCAAAGTTGGGCATGACCTCAGCTGGTTAGGTATGACCTCAGCTGGTTGGGTGTGAGTTCAGCTGGTTGGGTGTGAGCTCAGCTGGTTGGGTGTGACCTCAGCTGGTTGGGTGTGACCTCAGCATGCTTGGGTGTGACCTCAGCATGGTTAGGTGTGAGCTCAGCATGGTTAGGTTTGAGCTCAGCTGGTTGGGTGTGAGCTCAGCTGGTTAGGTGTGAGCTCAGCTGGTTGGGTGTGAGCTCAGCTGGTTGGGTGTGAGCTCAGCTGGTTGGGTGTGACCTCAGCATGCTTGGGTGTGACCTCAGCTGGTTGGGTGTGAGCTCAGCTGGTTGGGTGTGACCTCAGCATGCTTGGGTGTGACCTCAGCATGGTTAGGTGTGAGCTCAGCTGGTTGGGTGTGAGTTCAGCTGGTTGGGTGTGACCTCAGCATGCTTGGGTGTGACCTCAGCATGGTTAGGTGTGAGCTCAGCATGGTTAGGTGTGAGCTCAGCTGGTTGGGTGTGAACTCAGCTGGTTGGGTGTGACCTCAGCATGCTTGGGTGTGAGCTCAGCATGGTTAGGTGTGAGCTCAGCATGGTTAGGTGTGAGCTCAGCTGGTTGGGTGTGAGCTCAGCATGGTTAGGTGTGAGCTCAGCATGCTTGGGTGAGACCTCAGCATGGTTAGGTGTGAGCTCAGCGTGGTTAGGTGTGAGTTCAGCTGGTTGGGTGTGAGCTCAGCTGGTTAGGTGTGAGCTCAGCATGGCTGGGGATCAAGATTGGGTCCTTGTGCTTTCAAAGCAAGTTCTTTACAGACTGAGCCACTCCCAGTCTCCTAACTACACACTGTTTCTGAGATAGGAAAGCAGTATTGATGCTATCCTGTTGCATTGGTGAATGTGGAGAGTACTCTAAAGAAAGAAGTCAATGAAGATATAACTTGTGCTTAGTGCATGCAGACCACCTAGCATTTCCCCTGCCTTCTCCCCTCAAGAGACAAAGTGAACAGTTCCAGGAGACATGGTCTTTTAAGGGAGGCTTCTGCTTCCACGAGAACGGCTGCTTCTGAAGCCTCCATGATGCAATTATTGGGCTGGACAGCTCATGGTAATTCGTTTTAGGGGACTTGACTATCATGTACTATTTAGGATGGTCTTCCATTTCTTCCTCCAGGGCCCTCCATCAACTTCTAGGACAGCAATAGAGAATCCCGCCTCTAGCCTGCACAGCAGCCCTTTATCTCACCACAGTCAGCAGGCTTGCTTTTCAAGGACAGAGGCCATTGCAGTCCCAGAAGTAATTGATAGCTCCATGCTTCCTTCCACTGCAGCAATTTCGAAGATGGCACAGGGCTGATGATGTTTGCAGGACTAAAGTTCAGGGGGTTGGCCCAGGCCAACAATTGATTGCTTTTTGATATTCCTTCTCCTCTGATACTTAAGCTGGGAGAAGGGAAGGGAAACCATCTGCCCTCAGTGGCTGCTCAGACAAATTAAAGTAAGTAAGTAAGTAAGTAAGTAAATAAATAAATAAATAAATAAATAAATAAATAAATAAATAAATAAATGATATGCTTAGCCATACCTGTTTTCCTTTTAGCTAATTAAAACAGTGTCTGGCGCCAGGCAATGGTTTCTTGGTTGCACACTGCCACCTACTGGCTGTTTGAGCCAAGACACCAGCAACCCACCTGCTCTGGTAAGATAATTAGCATGCACATGCCCAGGTGTGTTTAGATTCAGAAGTTAAAATAAAGCTATGAAAACATTCAAACCGCCCTGAAGCTATAAGGAAATTCAACGACTCCCACACTGCACAAATTAAAATCCAGACATTTAAAGGGGCCACCGCAGGCTTGTCAATAATAATAACCAGCATCACTCCTCTTTCTCTCTCTCTCTCTCTCTCTCTCTCTCTCTCTCTCTCTCTCTCTGTCTGTCTGTCTCTCTGTCTCTGTGTGTGTGCATGTGTGTGTATGTGTGTGTGTGTTTGTATGTTTATCTGTGAATGTATGCAAATGTAAAATGTCTGTAATACTACCTAACATGTATATTAATTTGAACTTCATAACTTGAATTATATTCAAAGTGATTCACATGGCAGAAAATATATGAAATATTTTCCATAAGTGACATATTATACCTATGTACATGTACATGTACATACACATACACGCATTATGTGTGTTACATACATATACTGTGTGTGTGTGTGTGTGTGTGTGTGTGTGTATGGTTTGGTCTTGTGCTCTCCCAATGTGCAGCAGGCTTTAGCTATATATGCCCTCAGCACCTCAGAATGTCTTTTCTAATGACAGATTTCTGTATAACTACAAGTTAGTTACCATACTTAAAAATGAACTTTATAGAAGGTTTATGCCCAGCAGCATCATGTCTCAAAGGATACTTAAAGCCTTTACAATATTAATCCCAGCACTGTCTTTAGCTCAGTCCCTTTTGTCTCTTTTACTTTACAAAAGCATTTTCTTGGTAGCTTTTTTTTAAATCCAGATCTGTGTGATCATGCGAGAGAATGTGTGTGTGTGTGTGTGTATACACATGCATGCACATGTGTGCACATACATATGGAAGCCAGAGGTCCATGTTAGCTGTCTCTTTCTCTACTGCTTTTCGTCTCATATCTTTTAGACAGTGTCTCTCACTGTACTCCTCAACATGCTTAGAAGAGCTGGCCCTCAAGCCCAGACTCTCCCATGACTGCTTCCCAGCTCTCTGAGTACAAGAGCATACCTTCTTCACACGTAGCATTCTTACATTGCTGCTAAGGATGCGTCACAGATCCTCATGCTTGCATGGCACCACTCTACTGAATAAGTCTTATCCCTCTGTCCTCACTGTTTGGTTTTGCTAGGCTGCCTAACCAGCAAGACCCAGGGACCTGACCTCTGTGTCTGCAGTCCTGGGAGCAGAAGAATGCACTACCATATACATACCACCTTTCTATGTGGACTTTAGGGCTCAAATTCACGTCCTCATGCTTGTGCGGCAGGCACTCTGCCAAGTGACCTATGTCTCCTTTCCTTTCCTTCATCCTGCTTTGTTTTGAAAATACATTGTAGAAAGTTCATACTGGAGCACCACCGAGACAATGCTATGCTCCACCAGTGAGCTTCAGGTGGGAACACTTTTGCCCCTGTGGGACATATGCCCCTCTCTAGTGACAGTCTGGGGGTTCAAAATGGGACAAAGGGAGACTCATGGGTAGAGCTCAGGAATTCTGCCATGCACTGGTCTCTACTGGCAAGCTTAGAGCTTGAAACACAGGGATGAAAAACATGTCCAGTATAATTAACACCAAATTCCCAACTACTTTCCCTTTCCTAAAATTGAAGCCCTTTCTTCCCCCAAGCTGCTTTTTTTTTGGCTAAGGTCTAAATAGAGCAATAAAGTGGTGCTCAGAAATGGCGCCTCTTGTGCCCACCTTTCAGAACTGCACCCAGGAACTTACTCAGAACAAGGGTGCTGAACTGGTCTGTCAGCAGCGACAGGCAGCAGGCACTCGCTCAGTGATGCATCTTGATGCTGTTCACTCACCTCACAACTGTGAGGAAAGAGTTACAGAGAGATATGTTATATGACTAACATAATCACGTGAACACCAAACATTTAATTTACTTGACAAAAGTGTGTTGGGGGCAAACTGGCTTTATGTCCTGACTATGGAGAAGACAGAGGAGGGGTCTTGCTCCTAAGTAGCGTTGTTGGTTTTTTACATATTTAACCAAATGACTAAAATAAGTGCATTCATTATTTTGATTGGTTTTCCTGCTGAACGTCTTACGGAGATGGAGGCCACTCATGACTGTACAACCCCGCTCTGTCAACAAGGCCAAATGTTGCTCTTCATCTGCCTCTGGGCTGTCCGGTTGCATCGCCACATCTTCCTGTGGGCAGGTCGCCACCAAGTAAGCAGAGTGCAGCTTTAACCAAGGTTGGGTGAAAACAGAGGTTTGGTGGCTCGATTTGACATTTTCTCTAAGTTACTAAAGCTCCAATTAGCCTAAACCTGCATCTGAATTTATATTGTGACGTTTGCATGGGAGCTAATTGAATTCTGTCCTCACCACAAAGGTCCAGAATATTCAAGCAGTCCGTTCAAACACATACAAATAATTATGTAAATATACTTTTAATATGAGAACACTTACAGAATAGTGTATCTAGCCTACGTGCTGTTTTTTTTCTACCTTCCATGGGGAAGCACAACCATTTAGATTAAAATGATAAGGGCGTTCATCAGATAGTGCCTGCCATGGCCTGTTTCCTGGTAAATCTAACTTGCACAGTGGAAAAGCAGAATGCACGTCTAAAGCCCAACATGTATAGTTACTGTAAATGAGAACCTACCACCTCATCCATGAAGAGGTCAAAGAAGATGCAGAGACGAAGGGAACCAGTTGCCATAGTTACAGTCTCATCAGTCCCTGAGAATATGAGAAACTCCACCCTAATTGCAATCTGGGTAGTTTTTTTTTTTTTTCTCAACCAATGTTGAGATGGTGATTCTTTTTCAACCCCATCTTAAGAATGAGGATATCATCACAAGGCAGACAGAGCAGATTCCTAAGACGTCTTTAATTCAGCCTCATGAAGGAATGCACTGAACCATGTTCCAGCCCAAAGTCTAAACTCTGAACTGCCCAGCCTGGCCTCTCACATACAAACATTGCTTTAATGGGCTCTGCGAGTGTACCAGGCAAAGCTCAGAAAGTAAACGCTGAGAAGTGTGGCTTTATGAGAAGGGTGCTTGTATTCACTCAAAAAGAGGATTCTCTCTCTCTCTCTCTCTCTGATAAATTAACAATCCACATAGAGAAATGAGAAGCAGAAGGATGGGAACTGACACATACAAACAGGAAGAGCTTGGCTTCCTCGGGAAGCATGAGGAATGATGTGCATCTCCTTGGATGACTGGGTTGTCAGTTTGTACTTAGGTGGTTCACTGTTTCTTCATTCCCAGTTCTTGAGCTGAGGGTGAACAAAGCAAGTTGGAACTATTCAATCCATTTATACCCAGCACAGACAAATGACAAAGCTACCTCCTGAAAGAGAAGGGACCACTGAAAGTGTTTGCCCTCAGATAGAGAAGCAGCATTATACCTATAACATCCATCTCAACCCCAGCGGGCCTCGCATCTCACATCAAAGAAGCTTTTTCTTGTACTCGGAGAAACTGCTGTAGACATCTACAACTGGTTAAAATACAGGGAGTAACTGTAGGCTTCCCAAACCCAGGCGGTTCATTTCTAACACAGCCCATATACCTAAGACTCAGAGAAACCTCAGAAGGGACAGAAATAATGTAAGAGTCAAAGAACCTGGAAGTCTGCTGCTACACAGTATCCTCTGGGCATAACAGGGAGATTTCAGCTATGGAGTATCAACACTATGGTTGTATAAAGAAGAAATGCATAATAATCACATCAGTTGATGTGATATGTATGGGAGGAAATTTCCATAGTCCGCCCCTAGATGAAGACTTGTAGGCACTCAATGGCTTCTGAAAGAGAGAAAACCAGTTTACTTCAGGAACAAGCTCCCAATGCTAAGCGGCTAGTCATAAATGCATGCATATACATACATCAACTGGACTCAGTAGGACATACGTATCTCTGTGTATGTATATCTGCACATGTATGTATGTAATATATATATGTGCATGCATATACATGCGGGTATAATGCATATATACATGTGTGTTCCTGTATATGTACATCTGTATGTATATATGTGTGTGCATACATGTGTATGTACATATATGTATATGTGTGTATATGTATGTATACATATATGCATGCATATATACACATACATATACATATATACATATACATATGTATAAAGAGGTCATGTATTCTAGAAGGAGTAGGAAGAACACCAAAGAACTGGATGTCAGAGAGGGAACACAGAGGGCTAGAAATGATGTAATTATTCTGCACTCACGTGTGAAATTCTAAAAACATAAATTTAAGAAAATAAGACAAAAGAAAACAGAACTATTTCTTTAAATTAATGAGACTAGAAAGAATAATCCTGACATAATTATGAGGCTTGGGAAGGTAAACTGAGTCCAAGCCCTGAAGTGACTCAGTGATACTGAGAAAAGCCCTGACAGGTTGTCCCCTCCATTGTCTCCTCCGTGACAGGAACACATGTGCTATGCACCCAATGTAACATGGCTTATCCTCTGGTCTCCTTGCCTTGTGCTCACTGAATTCCTCTCAGTGGCCTCCTATCAGCTATAATAAACTTTAGGACACTGTCTGGCAATATCAAACTGCAAATCTTCCACAAATAGACTCTCAGATTAAATGAATTGAAAACAGCGCTATTCCTCACTTATTAAAGACTTGCTTGCTATTCTGTCTGCTGGAAGCTCCATTCTCTATCCGTTCTCCATTCTCCATTCAGAGAGATTAGCGAGCGTGCGAGCAGTGCTGGAGACAGAGCAGCTACACGCAGAGAATGGTTTGAAATGGAGATTATATTCTCACAGTGTGATTTGTTTCTGCTCCACAACACGCCCTGCAGCACCGCCCAAATCACTTTCATTTCAGACGGGAAGAGACTTGAGTTTCATTTGGAAACACCCCTATAAGCCACTGGGCCACCAGGCTTCAGCTGGCCTTCTGGATGAGCTACGCAGCAAGCCCCATCACCTATTCATGGGCAGTGATTAACTTCCAGAGCTCAAACGGGAAAAGCGAGAGCTGCTCTCAATCAGTTGAAACCTCTACTCTGGCTTAAAGGATTCCTCTCATCCATTCCGTGCATCTTGGGCCTTAGATGTGGTATATATTACAAGTACATCATTAAGGGAAAAGCTAGCCTATGATCTTTCCTCCAAAGATAAGAGACTTTGTTATCGGAAAAACCTCTAGGGATCTTTTGGTTTTTATTGCTGTGTTACTTCTAAAATTTTGTTTTAATTGGCAAAATAAAGGAAAGAAAAACATAGATTGAAGTACCATTTATCATATAACTATGACTTCTCATTGTAACAAAACCACTTGCCATAGACAAGTTGAAGAAGGAAGGGTTCATTTCAGCTCACAGTGTCTGAGAGTTTAGTCCATCACGGACATTAGCAAATGCTTGGCAAGGGCAGCTGTACACTTCACAGCAAGCTGGGAGCACAGAGAAAGAACGTTAACATATATCCAGCTTTCCCTTTTCTCCCTATTTATTCTGCCTGGGTGCTCAGCCAGTGTGTAATAATTTTCATACAGACCACATAGTGAAAATGTATAGGATAAAAGGAAATATGTTAGTAAAATGAATTTCATTTCTTCTTCCTGCCTTTCCCGGGAGAAACGTATGGCTGGTGTCACATATCTTCTGCACCAACCTACAACAGATCTTCTATTTGTCATGCTCAACCTGTCCAATAACATATGACAACTCTTCCCTAAAATTATAATGCACTAGAAGCATTAGATGGTTCAGGTGGGAAAGTGCTTGTCCCACAAACATGAGACTCTCAGGCGCCCATGTAAGATGCCGTTGTGGAGGGGTGTACCTGTGAGCTCCTCGCTGGAGATGTGGAGAAAGGAGGATCCCTAGGGATTGCCTGTCAGCCAGTCTAGGCAAATTAGAGAGAACTGAGCTAAATGAGATACCCTATATCCAATATGAGCTGAAGAAAGATAAAGGAAGAACTTGAGTGGCGGTCTCTGGCCCCTGCTCACATATGCACACACATTTGCATGCCTACACATAGAAGTACACAGCATTTAGTGGGCAAAAGTCATTGGTAGGCAAATTGTTGCTGTTTCTTGTTCGATGTCCCTATGTATTAATCACCTTTGATGTCACAAGATAAATACTTCACTACCTTTTAAGTGAAGGAAATAAAGCAAAGATTCCCATAGCCTGTCAGTCCATGGATTGAACTATCCAACGCTATGGTGGCCCAAACTTTCCCTAATCAAAGCCAGACTTTTAATGAGACTTGATCTTTGATTGAAAGGGTTAGACTGTATAATGAACTTCTGGGTCATTACACTGCTCGAGGCCTAATTTTTATTTAATTCCAGTTCCCTGATGTTTGTGGTATGGAGTTCTTAATTTATGTTGGATCTTTAAAACTTTCTCTTTTGGGTCTTTGATGTCAGTTGCCTTTTGGGGGCAATAAGTCCATTTTGAACTTAAGCGTGATAAAATCAAAACTCCCGTCTCCATAGAAACATACCATTTTCTGTCTATATTTTTTAAAGTATCCACGTTCCTATTGGCCTTTTGACCACTTATTACAGAAGGACTTTTAAGTAATGCAAAGTGTGTTAAGTGTCCTAAATTTGGGGGAGGCCTGGATGAGCAATGGACTAGCTGCTATCTGGTCAAGCAAACTTTGATGCAGGATGTACCTTGACTACCTGTGTTATTCAGGGTCAAAGTCACCTTATGCCTTGTGGTGTGAATTTGTTATGTGTCTGCATGCCAGACATACATGTGTGCACATGTATGTGGTATGCACAGAAAAGTGAGTTGATGTCTAGACAGGGTCCAGGACTCTGCATGAATATGGCAACCATCCCTGCAGGCCCTTCCTACCCTATGCATGCCTCCCTGCAATGCTACTGCAATCCCCTGCAACGTACCTGATGATGGAGAGATTGCTTTGGCCAAGGGCCCATGACCTGACCCTTGTGGGGTGGGAATTATCCGTGCATTGCAGAAACAGCTTGGAATGTATAGGAAAGTAAGAGAATTTGGGATCCTTTAAATCTTGGCGGGCCTCTGTCCAAGGACCCAGTGACTAGAATTTCCCACTCTTTGTGTACTAGTCTCAAGCATAGCTACATGATTAAGAAGCCTCCTCAGGTATCCTCCCAGCCCTTTGTAACATGGTCAAGTAGAAATGGAAACATGTATGAATCACATGTGTCTGGTATGTACATGTAAATGCATATTCTGTGTGAACATGTGTCTGCATATGTGCCCAGCAGTGCATACACATGTGCATATATGGTGTGTACTTGTGTAATATGTGGACATGAGTGTAAAAGTGCTTCATACATTTGCTGTAGGTGTATATTCATGCTACACAAGTATGTGTACTTGTGTGAGGTGTGCATATATATGCACATATTGTACATGCATGTAGGTATGTTTGTGGGAAGCCCATGATTGATTTTATAGGCTGTTCAGTTCTGTTAGAGAATGATTCAGTTTCTCAGAGATGCTACAACAAATTATCATAATCACAGCCTAGGGAATTTCCCTAAGGTTCTGGAACCTGGGTGCCTAAAACCAGGGAATCAGGAGAGAGCTGATCTTTCTTTGCTTTTTCTGGCTTCTGACAATGGTGCTCTATTGTGCGATCATTGGACTGAATCCTCATCACTCTGGCCACTGCCTATATCTCCATTATTGGTCCCCTCTTCTTCATGGACCCAGTGTCTCTGAACCACACCCTACCTGATTCATGGCCACCAGAAGTCCATGAAGCTATTATGCACCTGTGTGAGACACTGTCAGAAATTAAACTAAATACCTTTATTGCTTTCCTCCCTGCCTTTCTCTCTCCTTCCATTTCTCCATTTCCCCCTATTCTGGAGCATTCTCTCCCCTCAAGAAAACAATCCTTAGTTTAAAGCAAAAAACAGAAAATCTGCTAAATATATAATCTCAAATGTTCTTCTCAAACATCTACACACACACACACACACACACACACACACACACACACAGAAAAATCAGACAGAAGTTAAGCATGACTGCTTGCTGCTAATCCATGCCCTAGAGAGACTGAGGCAGGAGGATTGTAAATTCATGGCTCGTCTGTACTCCATAGCATGATATATTACAAGAAGTAAAAGAATTAAAGAGAGAGGGAAAGAGGGAAAAAGACAGACAGACAGACAGACAGACAGACACAGAGAGAGAGAGGTACAGACAGAGAAAGACAGAGAGGGACAGTGAAAGGGAAAGCCATGTGATGGATGTATTTATTATATTGCTTAAAAATTACTTCACAATGCATATGAATATTGACCTAATATGCTCATGCCTGAAGTGTACAAAGATTTTTATTTTGTAACTATCCATCAAGAAATCTGGAAATAAGCTAAAACAAGTGCATACCAACAGAGAAAGCCTGGTACATTGATTTTTACAAACTCTCCACCCAAACTTCAGAGGCATGTGCTGCTGTGTACCTGTGCGCAGATGCAACATCCCAGTGGTACACCTCCCCCAGCCCTCTCCCAAGTTCTGCTGATGTTGCCTTAGGTCCCATCAAAAAATCATTTCAGCAACCTAGTTGCTGAGATGGATGGCATCATCTCAGAGGTTTCTGACCTTCATCAACAGGAAAAAAATTCAGCTGAACTCTGCAAAAGCGCCAGGACAACATAAATCACGTTTGGACAGCCTGTGCTTTCTATCTAACACGTGAAGACACCCAATCATACATCGAGACTGGGATAATAAAATGTACCAACAGAACAGAAAGAAAAATTAATTAGCGCTCACTCTGCTCATCATGTAAAAAGAAACTGGCTTTTTTTTTTTCCTATTAAGAAAAAGAGATGGCAGAACTGTCCTAAAAGAAAATAGCTTGCAGTTAATTAAGCATTTCTTAAATACATTTTAATTCAGAGTTTAGAGAAAAAAAGCATCACTAAAAATTATACAAAGGAATAGTCTTGCTTCTCTTAAGCAAAATAAATGGTGAATGAAAACAATAGCTGTAATTAATAGCATTAAAATGCAAGCAACTGAGCCCCAGTTAATATGTAATTGTGGAGAGAAGACAAACCATGCTTTTAAAATTAAGGAATCAAAACATAGTCCTGTTAATCTGAGGCTGAAGTCAAATTGCTCATCACCAGAGTGGAGTCAATAGAACAGGCTTCTCTGGAGTTCATGCAAGGATACCTGACAAAAGGCTTTTATTTGTGAGATCTTTAAATCGTGCATTATCCATGAAAACCTCTGTGCTTTGATTGGGTGTAAGTCTGTAGTATAATAAGAAAAACAGACATGCTCAAAAGATGGGATATATGAAGAAGAGTCTTCTGCTCTACCTTGGGCTAAAAGTACAGGACCTTTGGATTTGTTTCAGTCACAGTTTGACATGTTTGGTGACAGGAAGTGTCTATATATAGCACATGTAGTGCTGCTGCCATCCCTTTATTCTCCTCAAGCATCTCTAATCAAACACACACTCAATCTTGATAATAAGAGAAAAAAGCATGCACAGTACATATAGTGTTGCTCCAATTCCTTTACCCTCTGGAGATATCATTAATCAATAAAACATCATTAGTTCCGGCAAAAAAATTATCCATATGTAACACATAAACCACTGCTCCTACACCTTTACCCTCTGCAGGCATCCTTAATCGATCATGCGTTTGATCATACAGGAGCCCTATTCTCACTTTCCGTCTGCTGTTACCAAAAATTAACAAGTTTGAGACCAGATTTTGGCACGTCCATAACCAATCAGAATGGAAGCCACTGCAAGGGTGCCTAGCAACCCTCTCTGCACAGCCTTATCCAGACTGGAAAAATCTACAAGATGCCTGAATTCTCAGTAACTGGGAACTTGAGATACTGTGGAAGCTTTGTTATTTATTTTGCTGTTTACTGACAGGTCCCACATGTACCCTCTCTGGTCTCGCAAAAGGGTAACACACTGAGTCTATGTTAAAATACAGACGGAAAGTAGGGCGGCAGTAAACTGGACAGTGGTACCTACTTGCAGTCCCAGGTAATCTGAATCCTGAAAGAAGAGGGTCTTGAATCTCAGGCAAGCCTGGGCTGCAATATTATTAATCAAAATTAACAATTTTGAGACCAGATACAGCTATTCAGAATCCCTGTCTCAAAATTTCAACAAAACATCATAAGCTAATAAGGTAACTCTGGGAACACAACCCGATGCCCAGCCAAAAAAGCAAGAGACTCAAGCATGTCAAGGCATGTCACCAAGCCTTTGGTGACCACAGAAAGTGTCCCATCTTTATTTCCATGTTCTTGTGGGCACTTGAAGAACTAAACAGCCAGGAAGCTGCCAGGTTTGGCGTTCAAACCTTGGCATTTGAGAACCTGAGCTAATAGGCATTCTGCTAGACCACAGTTCTGTGGAGTGGCTCCTCATAACCAGCCTCAAGGACAAAGAGGTGCATGTATCTGACAGCCCACTCCACACTCCACCACTGCATACTGTGGGGTACATCTTGGCTAGCAGCTCTGCCAAGTGTGCCCAGTGTTCCTCATCAGCTGACACTTGGGTTTCTGGCCCATGAGGGATTATGGAACTTGATACCACAACCCATAAAATCTCCATCAGTTTCACAAAATTCCCTAAAATACATGAAAGAGAGATGCCCCCTAACATCTCATCCTCAAAGTTACGAAAACTCAGACGTAAAAGACAGGCACCCAAAGGCATCTGGTGCAGAGATTCTCTAATCTATAAAACTAACTCCTAGTCCGACTGGAAAGGCAAACACTGGCAGTGACCATCCACCCTGATGAGCCTGAAGTGCCCATGGATTTATGACTGGGACAATACCTTGGTGTGAGTGGATGAGAGGAAACAGCCCAGGAAGGTGTCATGGAGTATTGTTTTGTAATGGCCCCAGCTATTTCTGCTCTGTTGAGAATATCTATGAAGGTTTTTATGTATGAAAGCTACTCATATGCTAGAAGGAGTTATGCTTGAGTGCTGTGCACTGATTTTGTTTGACTTTCTTTCCCCACAGGATTGTATAATAGGAAGTGCAGCCTAGTGGTCATCAGTCAATGCCACACTCTCACCTCTCCCTTCACTATCTGAGGGATCCAAGGAATGTTTACCAATCCCCTTCCACCTCTTGTCACATTCGGGGACATAATTATCTGGCCCACAAGGCTCTTAGCAAATGTTTGATAAAAGATTAAATATGAAAGCACTAAAAACTGCCCATGGCATTCTATAAGTGTCAACTAGATGCTGATGTTATTATCTGTTTTTTTCCTCTTAAGGGAAACCATTTACAGGGCTGGGGATGAGATCAGCAGGTAGATACGTATATTGATATGTCTAGCATACTTGGCCTCCTGGGTTAGATATCCACTACTACATAAAACAGAGATAGTGGCACTCACCTGTAATTCCAGCAGTGAAGGGATAGATACAGGCAGGTCAGGAGTTCAGGACTGTCTTTGGCTCCTCTGTGAGTTCAAAACTAGTCTGGGATCCATGAGATGCTATATCATGATTATTTCTAAATGGAGGCAAATATCAGGCTGTATGCATTTGGAATTAGCTATGTATGACAGCAATGGTGGCTGAGGACAAGTCACACCCTTGGAGAACCAGCTTGAGATACAAAATGTGAATGATCAGAAAATTCTGGGGACATAGAGAATACATAGATGGCAAGATCATGAAGGAGCTGACAAAGTCCTGAACAAGCAGAAGCAGCAAATGGATAGACATCATATGGTCACGAGAATGTGTTTAATCCTCTGATCCCTCTGCAAGACTTTACAAGAGTGCATGGATTTGTATTCTGTGCAAGGGATTGTGGTACTCTTGTACTTATTGGGCTTCCTTAGACTGACCTGACCTACTTTCTTCTCATCTTCAAGCTCAAATTCTGTTTTCTATTGTATCCGGAGTCCCAGGTCTTAGGACCACCATTCATTTGTCATGATGCTTGGCACAGATATCTACCTTTGTACCCATTCTAGGATTCCACCTGTTGTGAGGCTTTTGTGGGAAAATATAGGCAAACATCTACTCAAACTAGATAGAATGCAATGACATACCAAATAAATAATTTGACTGAAATCCAACAAGTCAAAGTAAAGGGATTGTCAAGTTTATTCATGGAACATTAATGAGATCGCTGCATCAACAAAAAGACCACCCCAGCATGGGTTAAGACTCAAGACTTCTTCATCCTTAGAGCTCTGATCTATTTCCACTACAGGACAGGAATGGACCTTCCATACCTGCCAAGACAGCTGATCAAAACTAATTGTCTCTCTTGTACATCATGGGCTTGCAGAGATATATTCTGAGTGGGTAATGCTAAGCAGAATAGATCAATGTCTCTAACCATCACACATTCAAGCTCCCACAAAGGAAACTTGAGCTATAACTTTCAGAACCACCCAAATTCTTCCACACAATTGTCTAGCAGATCAAAAGCTATTTAGCTGCTCCAGGCCAGGTACCAAGTGGGAAGTGGAACCCCTGCCTGTGTTTACAGCCTTTGACAAATGGTCTCTTGTCTTCTCCTGACAGACTCTCCGTGACTGATGCAGGAGCCTCTATGCTCATCACCAGAATCACTGTCCTCATCATGGTCTGAAATTCAGATGGATTTTACACCACAAATAAAAATGAATTCAAATGGCTCAGCTCCCCGAGAAGGAGCACAGGTGCTATGATGTAATGCTTGTGCATCTGTACACAGCCAAGGAGGGGTGAGGTGAGATGGGTCACCTTAGCTGAATCCACATCCCTCCTTTGTCATTCCTCTGTGGGGAGGCATCATCCACAGTCCAGTATCAAGGAGTGGAGCGCCACACTCCGTATGCCTATAGTGTGTTCCAGTGGTATCTTACAAGACAAAGAAGGAGATGGAAGGGCCCCTTCCTGATGGGGATACAGCCTCAGGAGCGCTGCTAATTCATATGCTCATAGGTCACAGGAACAAAATGAGACTCTATCTCAGTATCTACCACGAAATTTCCCATAAACCTCAAGGTGAGGTTTCCCAAGTGACAGTGATCTTTCTGCTGTCCCAAAAGAAACCAGACAGCCAAGATACAGGAAAGCAGGAGAGAAAATGAATGCCTTCTTGCTCTGCTGAGTCTCCTTTCGGGGGCCACTGAGTTCCTCGTGTGGTCAAAGTAGAGAACCAGGTCCTGAAAGTTGTCCTCTGACCCTATATTTGTGCACACACACACACACACACACACACACACACACACACGATGTACATATGATATACATGTGATATAACTATGGTATATAATATAAAAGAGATAAAATAAAAATGTAGAAATAAAAGCATCTCACAGGTTGGGGATTTAGCTCAGTGGTAGAGCGCTTGCCTAACAAGCACAAGGCCCTGGGTTCGGTCCCCAGCTCCGTAAAAAAAAAAAAAAAAAAAAAAGCATCTCACAGGGAGTTTTGACTAAGTGGGGACTATCATGGTTCTTCCACTTATCCCATAATACTACAGAGCAGGGACTCATTTCTCAATGAGCATTACTGTCTAGCCAAAAGGAACAAAGGAAGGCTTTACCTTGGAAGAGGAAGGCCTGGTGGCTCATTCGGTAGGGTGCTTGCCTGGCATGCACAAGCCCTGAGCTGGTTCTATGGCACCACATTATTAGGCCATGGTGGCATAGTTAATATATCATTCCAGCACTCCAGAGATAGAGGCTAGAGAAAATGAAGTTCAAAGTCATCTCCAGATACACAGAGTATGAGACCAGTCTGGTCTACATAAGACAAAATCAAGAACAAGGTGCATGGGGAAGAGGGCAGCAGGAGAGGAACCATACTGAAGTGTTGATATTTCAAAAAAATAAAAAACTCTACCAGTGAGAAATGCAGTGAAGCGCACAGGCCAAGGTGGAGATGAAGGGGCAAAGCCTGTGGGAAGAGAGAAAGCAAAGGAAGATTTAAAAGCAAAGATAGCGAAGATGAAAAGAAAAGTTATTTTTGGATGCTACAAGCTCCTGCAAAGGCGTGGGGATGGGGGGGGGGGCGAGCACTGTCCAGTTTTCTCCACTTACAGGAGCTTAGCTTTAGAGAAATGCTTGACAAGCCTCCACCCAAGGCCCTCAGCAGTTGTGAAAATCCACATGGGGCCAAGGGACCATTGCTTGTGAGGCAGGTTTACTTATTATTGTGGCACCTCTGTCATCCCTTGTCACTTAGTTCCACTTTATTAAATTACTGATCTTTCCTGAAGCATTTAGGTTGCACAGAAGGGGACATCGGGGCACTTACACATACCAGAAGAAAGTCCATCTCTTCAAATTTATAAATCACGGTAACAAATTATACTTCATCGTAGCAGAAGGGCCGTGGTTCACTCTTAGATACAAATGATAGCCACTCCAGCGGCTACAGCAGTCACCTCCCTATGTGGATGCAGGCTGTGCCTCCAGCAGAGCATCTAAAGGGCATGTGCTTTTCTGGTGAGGCTGGATGTGCTTCCCTTCTGGGATGCTTGGATTTTGATTAAGACTTTTGCATGAAGGGTAAGAACTCCAGGAGATACAACATCCTTAGCCAAGGAAGTGTAGACCTAGCAGGCTTCTCTTTGTGCACATCAGGAGGACCCATCACTAGCTGCTGCAACGGTTGGGTTTGTTTGCAAGCTCAGTCTCTGGGAACAAGTGAAAAAACTTTCAGAAATGCTTCCCCTAACATTCCCAACATAAACCAAGTGTATGTGGAAAGAAAAGACTGTGTGTGGGAATGTATGATTGTGTGTGGGAATTTATGCTTGTGTGTGTGTGTGTACATGTGTATGTGTATGTCTGTATGTGTGCATGTACATGGGCGCACAAATGCGTGCATGTGTATGTGTTTTTCTCCAGAAGAATTGAAACTATGTAGAGAATGACCCTGTACAACTTTCTCCCCCAATAAGCATCACAGATAAGCCATAGAGCCAGGTATTGGTGATGATTAGATAGACTACAGACAGTGAGGGCAGGCAGAACAGAACCAGAGTGGCTTGGAAATCCCAGAACATATTCCAGCCCAATTATCCTGTTAACGATAGAGCTGAAGTTACTCCTTCAGTGCCTACTACCCTGGTAGCTTTCAAACTTTATTCAGAAACTTATTTCTTAAACATTACACTGGATAACAATACTCTTGTGGACATCATAAGCTCTTCCAGGAAAGGCTGAGCATCTGAAATGGGTAGCCAGCTTGCTGAGCACAGTGATATGCTCAATGGTAGGAACAGTAGGGAAAGTCTATGAGTGTATATGTCAAGTAAGTGGCAAGTACTTGTGTCCTAGCCAGAGACATCCACATATGTGCTCACCTGAATGCCCTCTTCCAGCACATGCGACACTTCAACATACACATGGGAGCAGAACTCTGCTTAAGCAAAACTGTGGTGTAAGCACAAACTGCTGTCGTGAACACTCCATAAATCCGTGAAGGCAATTGCTTCATATTGACAAGCAAGTCCTTTTCTGTGGAGTCATCTGATACATTCATCTGAAGATGTCCTAGCCATCATGAAATCATTGCTCAAAACCTTGTGTTGAGATAATGACCACACTGGGCCACAATAGTTCCATTGCAAAGAGACACCATTGCCCTAAGCCCACAGATTGTGTCAGGAGTAACCAGGAGCTCCATGCCCAATGTTCTTGCAGCTGTACCTCCTCGGGAACTCCTGTGAAATTTGCTAATAAAGAGAGACTGAGAAAAATGATCTGACAATTGCTTCTCCTGAGGATACCAAAGCTAATGGACAAAATAAATGGGTGGGAAACGCATATATGTGCTAAGTAACCCTCCACTGGTCTCCCATCTCAAATAGGAAGTCACTGCTTATGAGGATAGGTCCTGGAGGAAATTAAGGTAAGCTCACTTTCAAGTGAATGCACATGGATCAGATACACATAGCTCCGCCTTCAGATTCCAGTCACCATCTATTCTATAGTACTTGTAGTGTTATACAATGGTATATATCATATGTAACATACGGTACACGCATCAAACATCAACCACATTGATTTAAATTTTGCTATGACGCATAAATAAGTTATTTCCTTCTGAAAAGAAGAACAATAAAATAAAAACCACAGGTGCACACTCATAAAATCTAAGCATATTGCACACACACTCCTCTCCACAGCCATTAGAAACAACACAGGCTGTGGGGGAATAAGATGACAGAGAGTTCGAGCTGTATCTGTCTGCAAGTGTTAATGCACAAGTCACCTCCATATCAGGGTCTGGCGAGGTGCACCTGGAACTCTCTGGCTGCCATTACAACATTGTTACTGTGTTTGAAACCAGACAGACAAAATATATCGACTTACCTTTCTGTCCTCTGTCTCCACGCAGTTACTGCAGTCGGCTTTGATATCCTGGAGGAGGAGAAAGAGCAGGAGTCAGATTTGTACTTGGAGGACCTTCTGTGGTGCTGCTGAGGTGCCCTTTATATTAATAAAAGATCACACTCCCAGCAGCTCTTTCTCGAGTCATTGCCCTTTATGGTAGTTTTTGGAAGTGTACATGGTGGTGTTTGCATTAGAGGCATATGAGTGTTGTAAGGAAGCTTTATTACAAGCAGATGAGGGGCGAACCTGAATGCTATGGGTCAGAGATCAGTAAAGAGAAACTGAGGGCCATTAAAATTATCTCTCCGTTCCCCTAGTGCCTCTATTTGTATGGAAAGGGGTTTTTAAAGGAGATGTAATGTACTCTCCTAGACTGTCATATGCAAATATATCCGGCTTCAACACAAGCCATCACTATGTAGTTATTGGTTTTGCTCATTCAATCACCTTCCTAAATCATCTCTATCCAACCATCTACATGTTCATCCTCCCAACCATCAATGCATCCATCCACCTACCCACCTGTCCATGAGTCCATCAGTCTACCTGTATCCATCTATCCCTCGATCCATCTGCCCACTCATCCATCTCTCCATTTATCCATCCATCTAGCTATCATTCGATCTCTCTTCCCAACTATACTTTTATCCATTTACTCATCTACCCATCTGTCAGTCTGCCTGCTTGGCCATCTACTCATCCATGTACCTATCTATCTATCCATCCATCTGTCCATTCATCCATCTTTCCATCCATTTGTCTGTCCATCTGTCCATCTGTCCATCCATCCATCCATCCATCCATCCATCCATCCATCCATATACACAGTCACATACATATACATGCACACATACATATGTTCATCTATCTGTCTATTCATCTGTCAGTTCACCCACTTGTCCATCTATCCATCTACCCTTTGACCTGTTCATCTACCTGCATGGCTGCCTGCCCACCCGCCCATCCGTCTATGCACTCACCATTCATTCATTTATCTATCCATTCTTCACTCAGCTGTCACATAGTCAACTATATTTGTTGCCTTCCTGCATCCAGTCATTTTTTTTTCACATACAAAGGTGAAAACTATGGTTCCCAACATTAAGAAACTTGCTAGAGAGAAGGAAAGACATGATCACACAAGAAATTATGGAATTGATTTTTTTATGCGAAAGATTCAGCATTCAAGTGATGGTTCATTAAGTAAAGACATCTGTGCCCAAGTCTAATGAATTCAGTCAACCACTAGGACACATCTAGTAGAAGGAAAGGTCCAGCTCCAATAAGCTGTCCTCTGAAATGTACAGATATTCAGTAGCATGCATTTGTCCCCTATACACACATAAAATAATCAAATAAATGTAAAAAAAAAACAAAAGAGGCATCAGGCCAGGTTCTAGGTACAAAGGACCCAATGGAGTATAAAACACAGGGAAGACACTGCCTTGGCAATCCCCATATTCTGGGGACAAAGGAAGGAATACAAAAGAAGATAGGTAAATGTATCTGGAAGAAGTTATGCCCTGCTGTGAAAAACAAAACCAAAAACAATTTGGGGAGAGGATGTGAAAAGCTGAGTGCAAGAGCCTCAGGTTTCAGTCAAAGGAAGTGACCCTAACCTGAGTCCTACAGGATGGTCCAGGGGCTCCTGCAGTGAAGCTCAACCAATGGGTAGCCCCTGCAAAGACCACAGATGGTGCTTTATGTGCACTCTAGCAAGGAAGGTGAACCTTCAGCAGGAGGGAAACAAGGGAAGCAAGGGTAGGGGGAAAGTGCAGAGTCAGTGCAGCACACACAGAATCACAGCGAACCACAGCTAAATGCCTGCCATAGTTCTCAGCTAAATGCATGGCATGGTTTTCAGTGAGCTCCCTGGAACCCCAGCAGCAATAGCATAGCTGCTCTGGTTGATATCTCTGGAAGATCTGCTCTTTTCTGAAAGAAAATGGAGGGGTAGGTCTAGGAATCTAGGGAAGAGGGGTTGGGAAGACTAGGAGAGATGGGAGGGGAAACTTTAAAACTTTGGTTGGGATGTAACAAAGGAGAGAAGAATATATAAATAAATATTTTAAAATACATTTTATGGCCATCTTAGGTCTCAGGAAGTTTACTGAGGTTTGTAAAAGAAGAAAAGAAAGAAGGAGTGAAAGAAAAAAGAAAGGAAGGAAGGAGGGAAGGAGGGAAGGAATGACGGAAGAAAAAGAGGAAAAGAAAGGAAAAAAGGAAGGAAGGACAGAATGAAGGAAGGTAGAAGAGAGAGGGAAAGATGAAGAGAGGGAGAGAGGGAAGGAGAAGAGGGATGTTCTTTGTGGGGCACATAGGTGTGAATTAGATTTACTGAGTTTATACTCTTTCAAACATCCATGCTATACCTGATAAAATATATATGTATAGGGTTTCTTTCAAATAAGCAAGCAAGTAAGAGGGCATGCACATTTGAGTACAAAACTCTGTGCTGGGAGTTCAGGGCTGTTTTAGAAGCTGCCCTGGGCATCTTGCTGTTGGGGGATTTGGGGTCCTTTTTGGCCTCCTCCATCCTCACCATCAGTCACTCCTTCCACCCTGAAGCATCTGTGTGGACTTTGGTACCTGACTTTCTGTGCAGAACCCCAGGCATGTTCTCTGTAGTATGGCGCTAACTCATGCAGGAGCTGGGTTTTAGAATGTTCCTGCCTCACCCCAGAGCCATGTAGCATCATGAAAAGAAAAAAAACCAAAACAGAAAACAAGAACACACTCTTCCTTAGGTCTCATCCTGGTGTCCTGAGGCAGAATCCACAAAATAACCATTAGTGGTCAGAACAGATGATCCTCCCCTGCCGGGTCCCCATGCTGCCTAAGTCTTGGTGTGGTTTTATACAGAAAAGGGATTCTTGAGGGAAGAATTCAAGGTAGATCAAGTCCCTGATAGTGAGGTCTGATTCAGTAAGATTGGTGTCATTGCAAACAGAGCCCCCATGCTTGGGGATGGAGGTCGATTGGGAGAGTGCTTTCTCAGCATGGAGGAAGCCGTGGCTTTGATCCCCAGCACCAGGTAAACTGTGCCCAGTGATGAATGTCTGTAATCCAGAGTTCTCGAACATCCTCCACTAAACAGACAGCTTGAGGTTAGCCTGAGCAAGTAAGAACCTGTTTCCAAAAGATAAGTCCCAAACAGAAACAGCTATTGCTGTGCTTTCTGGAGGCACAAACCAGAAAGGGCCAATATGCAGAACAGTCCCAGGGGAGCATGCATTGACACTGGGCCTCCTTCCCGCTCTCACACACACACTCCTTATTTAATAGCTGTAGGCTCTGATGCTGGACTAGCAAATGTAGCAGGCTACAAGGTTCAGTTCAGTGTATGGATAATCTCTTGGGGATTGTGAAGAAGCACCACCTGTCAATATAAACTTAATGGCCAATAAGCTGAGGTAGAACCCAAGGGGGAGCTTCCAGCAGGGAGTGAGGACTTCTGGAATTGCCAGGTAGAAGATTCTCGATGCTCAGACTCAGAAGTCAGCCAAATGAAACTAAGGAGAGGTATGGGCAGCTTGGTAGACAGAATAGCATAAACGGGTTAAGTGAATTACAGGCTAATTGGGGAACAAGCCTAGCTTAAGGCCTAGGCATCTATTAACAAACAATATGCCCTGCGTCCTTACTGAGGAACTGGGGGTGGGAGGGCATGTAGAAAGGCCCGTGGTTACAGTTCAAGCTCAGCTGGGGCAACTTTTTGAAAGTAAGACACTTTCAAAAGTTAAAACAAATCTAAGAGAAATAAAGGCATATCTGTGGATTTGTGTCCACTGGGGAAGTCTGAGACCGAGGCAGCCTGTTGCTAATGTTGCTTTAACCACTGCTACCATAAATTAGTTTGAAAGCCACCTAGTGACCCAGCAGGCAGCCCTGAGGCCCTGTCTGCTTTGCCTCACTCTGACCAGGTGGAGCAGGGACTTTCTCCCTCCTCCATAGTGGAGGCATGTCAGGTTAGAAATGAGGGGTCAGATTCTGCTGACCCTGAAGAAGTGGCAAGGTGTTAATCGATAACCGACAGAAATCCATGAACCGAAGGCAGGTCTTTGTTTTGAATATGCTACGGAGTGCGAGCCCACCTGAACGGTGAGGGGCGGGTGTGGAAAGGGAAACCGCCACCTGGCAAGATGGGAGTCCTGCCGTTTCTCTTAGATTCTCCAATTTATTCTTGTCAGGATTAATTTACTAAACCTAGGGTGGATTTTTTATTTAGATGATTTTGTTGGTTTGTCATGCACCTCAGATCCACATTGAAGGCGCCCCAGGGGACGGCGCTCGCTTCTGAACAATGTTGGGCTCAAATTGGAAAAATGTCACTTTGGGCGCGAACAAATTATTGTTCAGATCGCTCTGCACAGAGCAGGCGTCTCCGGATGGGTTCCGAGGTGACCTTTTCTGAACCCAAGACGTCGCGTAAGTACTTCAGCCCCACTTGATAACTTCGCTTGGAAAATAACTCGATGACTTAAGTATTAAGTATGAATCTAAACGCTTGTACTCATTGCCAAGCAATCAATTTTCCTGCAGAAGCAGCTCATTGGCTTCCCGGAGCAGACAGTTGGACCGCCTCCAGCAAGGACTCAAGTTGCTGGCCACAGATGAGACTCAGCAGAGCATGCGGGGCCACTGTGTTTAGAGTTAGTTATGCCATAGTGGGGCCTCCACAAAAGCAGACTGACTGAGGGTTGGGAGTTTGCTCAGTCAGGGCTTACCATGCTGGCTGAAGATCTGAAGTTGATCCCCAGAACTGTTTTTTAAAAAGCCAGGTGCAGACTTGTGTGTTTGTAATCTCCACATCAGGGAGGAGGAGAAGGGAGATGCCCTGGAGTGCATACATAGGTCAGCACATCTAGATGAACTAAGTGAGAGTCCCCATCCCCAAAACAAAATGGTGAGCAACTAAGGCACCCAGCTGATGGTGACCTCTGTGCATACGGGTGAATGTGCATAGGAAAACACGAACATATCCACACACGTTTGAAAGAGAAGAACTGAGGCTGACATCTTTCATGTGATAGTGTCAGTAGCCACCTCCTCGGTTGGAGGGCATGGCTGCTTGCCTTTCTGTAAGAAAGTCTTGATATGGGGTTGGGGATTTAGCTCAGTGGTAGAGCGCTTGCCTGGGAAGCGCAAGGCCCTGGGTTCGGTCCCCAGCTCCGAAAAAAAGAACCAAAAAAAAAAAAAAAAAAAAAAAGAAAGTCTTGATATATGCGAGTCCATCAATGGCTTCTTTCCATAACCTTGGGGAACCCCAGTTCTCTATGGAGAGCGGGGACCCAGCATTATAGCATTCTTTAAAGTGTTCTCTTCTGAGGCCTCTGTGTTCTTCCAGCTCTCAGACACGACAGCCCTCAGGGATTAGTTGTCCAGAGGGGTCTGATTCCTCTTCCTGCTTCCCAAGACAGATTTCTTTACTTCTGTGCTTTACATGTTGGTTGTTTCTGAAGAGTTTCTGGTCACAAGATGGAGACAGCCTGATCCTGGGTTACCTGTGTGCCTAATGCCTGACTCTGAAGGGTGGGGACATTAAGTCACCTAAGAATAAGATCACCGGATGGTGCTACTGAAACCCCAGATACCTCACAGTGTGCAGAAAAAAGGGCCTGTACATGGTTGAATTATAACTCACCGTGTATGCAGACTGCTAAATTCCAAAATACTTGATGATGGGGCATGTGCAAGTGTGGCAGAGCTCATGAGACAGATTCTGCATTATCCAGAGAGCCTTAACTCCCATACATGGTGACTTTTTGATGAGAGAAGTGGCAGGCCACTCAAAGACAGGCAGACACTGGAGCAGTGTTGCGATCAGCCAAAAGACTCCTGCCTCCAGTGGGAGCACAGCCCTCTTTATACCTCAGTCTCAGACTTAGAGCCTTCGGAAGAGAGACAGAATGCATTTCTGTTGATTAAAGGTACCTGTGGTCATTTGTCACAGTAACTGTGGAGAATTAAAACACAAATTCAAGCTGCTGACCACTAGAGAAATGAGGGTTGAAAGATCACAGTCAAGGAGAAGAAACACTTTCTGAGCAGGAGTCCCAGGGCTAGGGCAGATGTGATGTCCCGTGTGCTTGCCTAACACATAGTTGAGCTGCCGAACTGAAGATATCAGTCATCAATTCTGGAAGTGTAGCAGGAAGACAAGAGAGGACTGCTCACACTTGAAATGACAGCTAAGTTTGGGTCATGAACACCAGGTACAGTGTCTTCCTGCACCAGGAGTGCAGAGTCCATGAAACCTTGAGTCAGTACTGAAGCTGGTTTTGTCGACATATGCAGGTCTTTCTGATTGCCCACATGCTGGTCTTTCCTATTGTCCTGAAAACAATAATTGCTCATTTAAAAACCACTCCATGAAGGGCTTCAACTATGTTCTTATTTCAAAAAAACACCTAGAGTTGCCATCAGTAAGACTTTCTCTAGCTCTACATATATGTATATAGACACAATTATATATGCATTGACTGATATGTATGCATAGACATACACATATAGAACACATGTAGAGATTTATGTGTCTACGTGTATATATAATGGGCCTGTGGCAGTGATAAAACTCATGTATCATTCTTGTAAGGTGGAGACAGGAGGGTCACAAGTTAAAGGCCAGCCTAAGCTACATGCTAATACCCTTCCTCAATAGACAGACAAACAAACATAGCAGACATCAATGCATGGCCACCTCTTACTGTGTCTCATTTGTAGGGTAAGGAGACACAGTTACCTTGAGGTGGTTTAAAGTGTGCCCTGTATGTCTGAGCAGCTTAGAAGTCAAGACTGAAGACACCTTGTCGATGATGTGCAACTCCAATTTTGGTTTGTATTCGGTGCTATTGTTTTGCTATTTGTTTTCATTTCCAAAGCAGATTATAGAAAGAAACTTCATCTACAGTGGCCATAGAGCCTTTTGCAGATGTCAAAACTTAGTTTCAAGGAGAAGGAAGAGGTGATCTCATCCGTGCAGACAGTTGGTGTAAGACACTCAAATCCATCTGGTGTTCCTGGGATGTGTCTTAGAGCCCACAGCAGAGAATGCCACTGAGTTGCAGTATTTCATTCAGGGACCTAAAGTCAGTCACCATGTGGAAAACAGCCCTTTAATTCTCATCAAGTGTGGGGCTGTAGGTACGGCTCAGGCATAGAGGAAGCCCTGAGGCCAGCACCGAGTGTGGGGGAGCCCATCTGTAATTTGCAATCTGGGAGAGGGAAGCAGGAGGACTGCAAGTTCAAGGTCACCCTTGGTTACTCAGTGACTTCAAAGCCAGCCTCACTTTGGTACCAGAGACTCCATCTCAAAACCAAACAAATGGAATGAAGAATGTGGGCTCTGATGTCCCCCTCCCGTGTACACTAATGCTGTTATTTCAGCTCCCTAGGCTCAACGGAGGTGTGAAATAACTACAGACAGGAGGTGCCTTGAAGGGACAACAGTCAGTCCCCTCTTGTCACCTCCTCACCTTGTCACTGTGGTGCCTCAGTTCACTCCAAACAGGGGCAAATACAGATTGGTAGAAAAAAAATGAAAGTTATAATTATCCTATTACTACTAGCCACCTCTAACTGTGTCTCATTTGTAGGGTAAAGGAACACAGTTACTTGAGGCTTGATATTCCTGCTGGTTCGGAGCATGCCCTGTATCCTGTATGTCTTGGAAGGAGATGTCACCATGTAGACGAGGGGTATCGACAAACTGCATGTTCAAGGAGGAAAGTTGGCACAACTCTGAAATTGCGTCTTTCATCTGGATGCTTCAGACTCTGAGTCCACTTGTCTGAAATGTCAGGATTCAAATTGGGTCACTTATTTGTAATCATGAAAAAGATAAAATGTATTCTATCTACCTCCTAACAAAGCTTTCATTCACAAATTTGCTTAGCACATACAATATTACATCTGGCCAGCAGATGGCAGCAGGGAACTTTGTAAAAACTATCAAAACCACCAAGCAACAAAAAGGACCTGATCCCTCCCTGTACTCTATCCATAACTTCCCGAAATAAAAATCTTTCTGTATCCTCAAAACTGTAGTCTCTGATAACTTCATGTTTTAATTGTTAAACACGATGTACTTTCCAAAAAATGAGATGGTTTGAAGACACGTTCTATTAATATGTACTTACCAACGTTTAGCTAATTAAGGGTGCCCCCTTCACGGAATAGGTATTGTGAAAAGGGAAATGCTAGGACTTTGGTCTAAAAATGAAGATCACTGAGAGTCTACAACTCATGTCACCTGGTATCATGTGGCTGGGGAGTTAGGATATCGACTTTGTAAAATTCATCAGAAATGAATTTAACTGCCCACACATTGGCCTTTTAAGTAGGCGTAGGAATGTTAGAAGGATTTAACGGACATTTCTTTGTGAAAGTATATTTCCTTTGGGAGAAAGAGAAAAGCTGAGAAAGCCTAGGGCCACAAAGGCTTCCCACAAACAAAGCTTTTCTGAAGACAAAGCAAGCACGATGCTGATGCTGCCTCTGCCTTCTCTCCACCAGTACTGCAGGCTGATCTCACAGGATCTCACAGGAATCATTTGGCTGGCTTTATCCCAAGGTTTTGGTTGCAGAGTTTCAGTACTGTCAATACCAGCTGTGTACACAAGCGCGTTGGGGTGGGGTGAGGAGAGGGAGAGGACCTCAGCTAGGGTGGTGCCTGATGGCTTGGCCCCACAGATCTGAATCCTGGGAGCCAGCTGTTCCTGGGCAGGAGCTCTGTGGTGAAGGTGAGCTCAAACCCAGGGTCCTTTAGCTATGCATTGGTGCCACAGCAGGGGCTTAATGAGAGTGCTTTTAATTAACTGTAAAAGTAATTACCCATATTAGATGTAAATCACACTTGTTTCTACAGGAGGTGAGTGATTTCAGCACAGCTTTTAAGAATACTTCTGGAAGGGTTGTTAGTTGCCAACTCGCTCCAGGAGTCCATGTGCTGAACAGCAACAACAACAGAACAGGACCTAGGAAAGCCAGCTCTGAGCCACCTCCTCTCTTCTGTACTGGGCACCAGAATTTAGCCACACCCTCACCAAGGCTGCAGGCTCCAAAGGGCACTCACTCCAGGCACACAGCACTCTTGGTGTGGAAGCTAAGGCATTCTGTTTTTCATTTTAGATTTTAGCCACTGGAATGATCTCCAGTCCTTTCCCACAAATGGAGATAATTCATGACTCAGCCCAAACAATAGGGAGGAGGCATCTGGATGGCAGCCCACTGGATAGAGGGTTCGCCTTGCCAGCACAGGAACTTGAATTCAATCCCTCAGGTCCTATTTAAAATGCTGGACAGAGTGGCTTCTGTACACTTGTAACCACAAGGCTAAGGAAGCAGAGCAGAGACAGTTGGTCGGGGGAGCACACTGACCAGTCCTTCTATCATTGTTGGGGAGACCGAATAGACATTGTTAAAATAACAAGGCACACAAAATATCTGTTGGACAATTAGTCAACAGGGAAAGACTATTGCTGCCAAGCCTCAAGACTTGATCTAGGGCCCACATTGTGAATAGAGAGAAATGACTCTAACAAGTTATATGTCCATATTTACAAAGTCACACATTTCCCCATATATACGCACACAGGCACTCACACACACACACACACACACACACACACACACACACACACATACAAACACATACACACACACACACGAATGCACAGACATGAACACATGCCATGCATCACACATATACATACACATATTATACATATGTATGTGTACATGTACACATACACATGTACATGTAAACAGGCATATTATACACATACTCGCAAATGCACACACAAACATGAATGTGTGTACATGCACAGAATCATATATACACCAAAGCATAAGATACAGAAAAGAATCCTTGGTGGTATGTGCGTGTGGTGAGCATGTTCAAGATGATATTAGCCAGAGGAGGAAATGAATCAGTGAGAGGGTGGCTTCACCCTGTGTTCCCTAAAGGTCCCGCCCACACGTTCTCCTGTAGGACTGTACTTAACACTGGTGCAGAATCAAAACAGTGAGTTAGAACAGCTGGAGAATCCCCAGGGTAAAGGAGGCAGGGTACAGAGGGGATCCAGGAGAACTGGAGCTGGCGGACTGCTCTGAGCTGCTGCCCTTGACATTTCAGACTTCTAAAGTATGTGTGGGGTGCCCCTACCTTTCCAGCAGGATGCAATCGGCAAATACAAAATTACCCAGCAATTATTTATATGTTGATAAACACCTTCATTAAAGAATCTGAAGAAGCAATTACCAAATTGAAGTTTAGTGCATTTGACTCAGACACAGACAGATGATGGAGAAGGGGGAGGGGGAGCTTTATAGTCAGCCAGACAGGCACTCATTAGGAAAACAGATCCCCTCTGAAAAGATGTCCACCTCTCCTCATGTGAAGACGCTTGCCATACCCATGTGTGGATGCCCACCTTTCCAGGTGAAGATGCCCACCTCTCCCCATATTAAGATGCCTTCAGCTCCCTCAATGAGGATGCCTAACCCTCCCTATGCGAGAGTATGGGGAAGTGTGTGTTTCCTGTCTGAGCCACCATGTGTGTTCATCACAATGGATGAAGAGGAACGGAGATACAGGTAAACTAATTGGGAGGGAAAGGGGCCCCTGCCTCTGAAATCTGGTCAGTCTTTCCCAGGCTGGGTGTTTGAGACACAAACATCTAACAAAGATCTACTGTGAAAGCTGCGCACGGTGATGCTTGCCTTCAATCCCACCTTTCAAGAGTCAGGGGAGGCTGGATTTCTATGGATTCGAGGCCAGGCTGGTCTACAAAGCAAGTTCCAGGCCACCTAGATATGCATAGTGAGACTCTGTCTTAAAATAATCACTATGAAGATTGCTACATAGAGATATTAGAGAGAAATTCTAATGACTGAGGTCTGAGTCTGTGTGATTTTGTCTCCGATGTAAACTTGTAACTTTCTGGGAATCTCACAAACACTGGTAACATGACTTTTAGTCAAAACGTGCCTTGACTTTTCAAATATATGTTTGACTTATTCTTCACGTACTTTGCACATGTGTACAATATGTTTGGATCATACCCAACCCCCAACTTTCCTCAAACCACCCGCTGCTTCATCACCCTTCCAACTTCATGTCTTGCTGCCCACTGAGTCCACTTCGCACGTGCATAGGTGTAGAGCCACCTAGTGCAGCATGGGTAGCAGAAAGAAACCTGGCTCACCCACTGCCAGCAGCTCTCCTGCCAGCCAATCCTAGCTACAAGTGAGGGCTTCGTGAGCCTCTCTTCCACCCATGCTGTCAGGTTGACTGGCTTGATCTTGTGCAACGAAACCACTATGTGTCCATGTGTGCAAGAATTCCATCATGCCCCAAAAGTAATACATTCACAGTTGTCCTTCATTGTCTCTGACTCTCACAATAGTCCCACCTCCTCTTCTAAGCTAATGATTCTAAGCCTTAACTGGGGTTTGGCCTTGGATTCATTCTCAGTTATAAGTGCACAGCATTCCTTCGACTACAACTGACACGCCCTCGTCTCTGCAGCTTGCAATCCTGTCTGGTAATCCTTAAAGAGCAGCCTATGATCTCCTAGTTAAAAGGGAAAAGGGCATTTCTTTAAAAGCCTGAGAGCAATATTACCTCGAAAGTCACCTGAACTTTATATGTAGCTATCAAGAGAATGCTTGACTCTGTGACTCTAAGTTTATACGCATACCCTAGTCTGCCTGCAGCCATTCTCCTGTATCTACCTATTACACCCATACTTAAATCTATGTCAACGTTTTTCTTTAATAAACCCCAGACCTTCCCACACCAACTCATACTGAAATTCTTTCCCGTGGTCAACTTAAGACTCTCGCTTCACTGGTGAGAAGTCTCTACAATGAACTCTTCTCGCTACTGCAGCGGGCAGCATGAGGCTCTGTCTCCCTCTCTTGTTCCCACTGAAGTCAGGTGTTTGCTTTGAGACAACTCAAGAGGAGGCTAGACAGGAAAGGCACTGGCTAGATGTGATACTGCAGTTCAAGGGCAATGACAGGAGAAGCTGACAGAGGATCCTACATTGTATAACTTCTATGTGTGTAGTTACTCTTCATGCTGGCTGCAGGAAGCACTTCATAGGCAGGGGAAAACATAAGCCTACCGACCTCTTGAGGAAACCTGGCACAAGAAACATTGTGAGCACAGACATGATGAACAGATTGCATTCGATAGCTGGAGTATATATTTATCAATTGTTCTTGTCCATATTAAAGAATTTACAAGTATGAAATGCATGCACATGTTTGTGTGTGTGCACACACCCACACTTGTACATTTAGAGGCCAGAGGGGATGATAGGTATCCTGCTCTTAACCTTGTTGCCTGGAGATAAGGCCTCTCACTAAACCTGGGGCTAGGCTGGCAGTTAGCAATCCACACAGACTCTACTGTCTCAGTTCCCCATCATCTCTTGTCTCCATGTTAGCTTTACCTTTATCCCTCCACTACAACTCTGGAGTTACAGACTCACACGACCGCTCTGGGCCTTTTTATGGCAATTTCTGGATATCCAAATTTAGGTTTCCATGTCCAAACAGCAAGTGCTCTTTTCCACTAAACCATCCCCCAACTCCAGTAATGATTTTTATCATATTTCAAATTAGATAGGTTGTATAAGACTTCTTTAATTCTTCCACATCATTGCCAGTTTCTTAGATGAACCCATTGAGGCAACATCAGATGCAGTTTCCGAAAAGACATTGTTATCCTCCGAAATGATGCTGACGGAGGTTTCTAACTCAATACCCACAGAACCAACTGCCTGGTAAGAGCCCAAAGCTATGGGGACTCAGCAAAACCATTTAATTCAATATTTAATTTCCTCTTAGGAATTAGACATGCTGGAGAGATACCCAACTGTCAGAGTGAGATTTATGCCAATTAAAAAGGAAGCAAACAGCTGAAGGTCAGCTGGGCTGGTGCAAAGGAGTTTTCAAGAGAAGAAATTAATGTTCTTAGACCTCCTGCTGATAATTCTGGGCTGAGCAACTGATCTCTAGGATGGGACTCCTGGTGGGTGCCTCCACGCCCCTGCAATGGTTCCTTAGACCACAGACTTAGACCATAATTTCCTGGGAAGTAATATTCTCTGCCCCTTGGACCCTTGGCTTAGTTATTAGTTCTCGGTAGGAAATGGATAGCAGTATTTTCCACACGATTCAGTCACCAACTCCTCATGGCAGGAATGTGATCTTCCTGGTCCATCCTTAACCAGTTGATGTGTTTTAGGTGGCCACTATTACTGCCACTTCCCTGCCCCAGTAAACAAGGACAGAAGTGGAACTGGCAAAGGTCTGTCCTTCTGCACATTCTGTACTGTGGAATCCATGACAGCGCCACTTGTGGAATGTTTGTTAATGGACAGTCAACATTACATAAACAGTAAAATAAAGGTGATTCCAGGGTTGGTAGGCAAGTCATGTGTTGTTCAGGCAAAAGGATCCAAGTTGAGAGCCCCAATATGTATGTAAAATGCCAGACATTGCAGAGATTATCTGTCTAGTTAGTGGTGACCTGGTTGGGAGGACAAAGACGGACGATCACCAGAACTCCACAGGCAGACAGTCTAGCCTATACAGCAAGCTCCAGGTTCAGTGAGAGACCCTGCCTCAAAGATTAGGATGAAACTAAAGTCAAAGTGGTAAATTCTAGGACTAAAACCCTGGTCCCAGGGTGAACTCAGAGGGTGGGGAGATAAAGGCAAAAGAGAATCTACTAAAGCACACTGTTCAAAACTGCATAATAATGCCTAATGCCTTGTGTTCTAGTTTAGGAAATTACATAAAAATAAGATGGGGAACAACAGACAAAGACATCTGAAGTCAAACTCTGCCTTCCCACTCATGTATCCACATGCCACACCCCACAAACACAGCCCACAGAGCTAGCCAGTTTCTTACTTCTGCTTCTCAACATTTACAATATAGAGATATACACCAAATACACTAGACATAAATCACAGTGTTTCCTCTTGGTTTTTAATCCCAATAAACATGTACGTTTCAATACATGGGCTGTGAAATTCTGATGCCCAAGGGTGAATCAAGGACCCACCAAGGAAGGAACTGAGCCCTCCCTGGAAGCTCAAATAGGGAAGACAGATGTGCACATGCTGGTCCCAATGCCACGAGACTCTGCAATAACTCATCCCACAAAAATCAGTCATCTCATCCTCTCTTGAGCACAAGAAAGATGTACCTTAAAATAGACCGTTCAGGAAATCTACATTTCCTTATCTTTTCACCCTTCTCCACAAGGGCCACATGTATTTAAAGGGTATTTTGTACAAAGATGCAAAAAGAGAACTCAAGCTATTTTCTTTAAAGGTTTGGTTACTTTGCCCTGCACATTAGCAACCTGCCTCTCACCACAAGAAGAGAGTCATTTTTGTGCTGGCAACAAATAACAGAAATGCAGGGCAGCTTGAGATGGCATGGACACCACACTATGCTATTCTAAGAATGAAGGTACCTACAACATGGGGCATATACAAATGGGGACAAATACATACAAATAAATGACATTTGAAGTGAAATTAGATTAAAAAGGTCATAGAGAACAAATGGCCCCAATCATGAAAGCTGATGTAATTAAGGACAGTAGTTCTGTCATGTCCACAGTTCTGTGCTAATCACTGGGAGTGTGGAGGTCTGGGCTCCTACACAACTCTAGATTATAATACCTATCACAAGGAAAGTCTGTGACAATATGGTTGCTATGCAATTTGTTCAGGAAATGACAGGGGAAAGAAAAGTGAACACATTCAGTACAGATGCCTCTTTTTCTCCAACTACTTTGATTCCAAAGTTTTAGCATCCAAAGATATGAAAGACTCTTAATCCTGTAAGGGGCTCCATGACTTGTCCTCTTTAGAGGAAGCAAATTCATGAAGATGACCCCTCTCACCCAGTGTCAAAAGGCTGATGCAGACTGACAAATGCTGGTTCTGAGAGCTGAACCTGGCTTGTTTGGCTCAAAACCAGTGACTAGTTGATTGATGTTTGCTTGTTTGAAGGATTCCTTGATTTGTCTCTCCTTTTTTTTTTTCAGTGTTAAAGTGCTAACACTGGGTCTTGCGTTTCACTCACTCTGGGATGCAAGCACTCTGCCTTCAATTCCAGAACTGGAGGCTCAGTGCTCTGCTAATCTAATTTCCGCCCTAACCATTCTTTTCCTTTCTTTTCCTTGCTTTTTGTCTTACTGTGTGCATGTGATACTGTATGCATGCACATGAATATAGAGTTCAGAAGCCAATGTGAACTGTCTATGATTGCTTCCCATCCAACCTCTCAAGACAGGGTGTCTCAATGAGCCTGGAGCTCAGCAGTTTTAGTTAAACTAGTTAGTAGACTGATCCCAGAAATCCTCGCCTGTATTTACCTCTTCAGTGATAAGATAGGAAACATGCAACTTCATTCCTGTTGTCTCACTTGTGTACTAGAGGTTTGAGCTCAGACCCTCATCTTTGTGCAGCAAGTCTTATGGACTTAACCACCCCTCCAGCCCTTGTGCTCATTGTCTTAAGTAGTAACACAGCATATAGAAAACGTATTATCATCATCATAATCATCATTATCATCACCATAATCATCATTATCATTGCTGTTTATTGAGACATGGGCTTACTATGTAGATCAAGCTAGCATCAAACAGAGTCTTCCCTCCCCGTTTCCTGTGTGTAACAGTTTAGGGTAGATGCCACTATGTCTATCATCATAAAAGAATTGTTTTTCAATGGATCAGTAGGTGAACTCAAGAAAGGAGGCATTTGGTCATTCCTTAGCATGTTCAAACAATTTTGAGTAGTTAATGCTCTATTAACTACTTGATACACACAATCCTTGTTATGAGAAATGCTTATAAAGGGTTGAACCGAGAATCTGGATACCAGGGTTGCTAATACAGCCAACACCAAATGGCTTTAAAAGAAGTCACTGCGTGTCTCCCTCTACACTTTAACAAAGTTGGTGGGAAATAAGAGAAGTCTGTTGATATAGAGGCTCAGAAACAGAATTGTGATATAAAATTTCAGACGAGAGAAGTAAAACCATGAGATCTAATGAGCAATGCTATATTGATAATAGTGTTTTAAATTCTTCAGCATTGTCCAGAGTTGAATATAAAGAATCCTCACTCACCAGAGACACAAAGCAGGCAAGCAGGGAGGTTGCTGAAATGTGAATTTTAGCTCAATCCACGCAAATTTGAATGCACATTTGTTTCTAAGCATGTTGTGGAGAATGAATATACAAATTTATTTAGAAATATACTTTCTGAAAAAAGGAATTGGCATAAACATGTCATCAGCTTTACAACAAATGCCAACTGCCTGCCCTCGTACAGACAATGGCTGCTTCTTGGTCACATGCCTTAGTATAGCTGTCAAGCTTGGGACACCTTACACATTTTCCTTACACCCTATGAGTACTGGGGTTCACAGGCTGCTCAGGAATACAACTAATACTGTTTTCTCTGAAAAGACACAAAAGGTCAACATTGAAAGGAGCCCAGAGAAGAGAAGGCACTGCACTCCGACTTTACTTCTCTGTTTGTTACCTCTTTCTATGAACTTCCATTAGGACCTGGGGAGACATGAAACCCTTCCCTTCATCAGGAGGCTTACTGTCTCCCATCATCTTCCTGGCTACAAGCTCAGATGATTCTCCTCCCTTGTCTGAAGCTAGCAGATGTTAAGGGAACCGACCAGCTCCAGTAATAGCAAATACAATGAGAAGAGTCACAGCTGATGAATTCAACTGAACTCACCCTTTGAGATTGCAGGTCTAGTGGCCATTCAAGCTCACCCAATAGGTTCCAGGTTCTGGAGGCCTGGCAGCAGCCATAGCTAAAATGAAGCTATCAAGGATAATGAGTTCATGAAGGGTCGTTCAAGCACAGCATCCATGCTGGACCACCCAGTCACTCCAACCAGTCCTCTCTGCTTCACTGAAACCTGACAACAGTGGTGAGAGATTTATTTCTGTCTCCTTAAAAGGATTTGAGTTCAAGGATAACAGTTTTAAGAACTTGGGCTTTAATGTAACATTATTCTAATAACAGTATCAGGGGCTGGCATCAACACTAGGACCCGAGTTTCATTCCTAACACCCCCAACCATCTATAACTTCATCTTCAGGGGATTCAGTACCCTCTTTTGTTCTCCATGGATACTGCACTCACATATACATAGAAATATACAGTCGTATACGTGTAATTAAAAATACTAAAATAAATCATTAAAATATATGGATATCATTTCATAAACCATTGCTTCTCAACAGCCACATGATTCCAATGTTTATACTGTCTTTTTATTCCTCCCTGAGGTCCCAATTTTTTCTCTCCTTGCTATAGTTAAAACAAGTTACTTCTCTTGTTGCTATGACAACTTAATTAAGGAAGAAAGGTTTCACCTTTACTCATAGTTCGTTGGAGAGTACCATCAATCATGATAGGGAAGGGATGGAGGCAGGAACATGAGGTAGCTGGTCTTATTGTGGCCCCAGCCTCAAAGTGTGATAATGCTGGTGAGCGCTCGACTCTCATTTTCATTCAGTCCAGGTGCCAGCCTGTGGGATGGTGCCAGCCTATGGGATGGTGCCACCTATAGTTCCAGTGGGTTTTTCTACTTTAGTTAGCTGAATCTAGAAACCTCTTTTCCCAGAGATTTGTCTTTTATGTGATTATAAATGACATCAAGCTGAGGGTGAGTTCTAACCACTGCAGGAGACAGAAGGTGCCAGATCTATTCTTGTTTCTTTCTTTACATATTTGGTATGTGCTAGATGTGTTGAGCCAGTGATGTCCTCTGTGTTCTGATGCTGGTCTATGGAAAGGCTACTCTGCATTCTGTTAATGTCTGCCTTTCAGGGAGGAATACATGTAGGTCCAGGCGAGATCACTATCTCTGTTCCAGATGTTCAACTGGTGTAGCCATCATATCCTCATCACACACTGGGGATGCCTGTCTGAAACTCCAATGCTTCCCTTTACCCACCTGACAGCACCACCAAGCTCCCTACAAGTCACAGGCACCAGTCTCTTCTTTCCTTCCTACCTGCATCCTAGGGATAGAACGCATGTCATCAGGCTAGGCAGTGGGTATCTGTATCCACTAGGTCATCACCTCAGCCCCCATTGATCTATTTTTATCACTATACTTCCTAACTGCCTTGATGGCCCTTCCTGTTTAACCCTCACACCCATTTGGTGCGTGAAGAAAAGGATTTTTTATTTTCATTTTCTGTTGTTTTTATTGTTATTCTTGTCGTCGTCGTCGTCGTCATCATCATCATCGGCATTGTTGTGTTGCTTCAGGATTGTTCTCAGTTCTAACACTGTAGCTGGTAATTCCCACTTGTCCAGTGATGATGGAAACAGTCTTCAGAATGTGACAGCTGAGCCTGACTTTGACCCAGTTCCTTTTGCACCTGCTCCTCACACTGAAAACTTCCTGTCTGAAAAAGATGCTTCATTTCAAAAGAAAAAAAAAGGACCTTCTAAAAATACCTCTTTTTCATCTTCTTGGTAAGGGTCTTCCTTCCTCTGAAACCTCCACTAACTGCAACTCTTTCTCCCTTCTTGTTGTCTTCTCTCTCTCTCTCTCTCTCTCTCTCTCTCTCTCTCTCTCTCTCTCTCTTCCCCTCACTCCCTCCCTCTCTCCCTCCCTCCCTCTATTTCTGATTTCTGTGTCCTCTCTTTTCCTCCTTCCACATACACATTTGTGTTCATATCTTTAATTCTTAGTTACTCCATTTTGCTTCCTGCTCACCTCCAATTCTATCTCAGATCACAATTCCCAAGGCTCTGTAGTAACTACTCAGGCTTTGACTTTGTAAATATTTTATCTCACCTTTTGTATTTGCATTCTTTGTATGTGCCCTGTGTGCCTCCCTCCGAATGTCTCCTTCTATTCTTCCATAGTAAATGTTTCGTCTTATTTTCAGCCAGGTTGAATTCAACTCATTATGTCCATGTATGTTCCCTGCCTTGACCAAATCCAAACAAACTCATCAGGATTATGCACACCTTCCATAGAGTTTAAAGTACACAAGCACAGTCTGTGAATCATCCCTGTGTACCTAACCATTCACACAAGTGCACATCATCAGAGGATCTGAAAACTTTTCCAGAGGAGTACTAACTCTCTCTTCCAGTGGCAGATCAGAAGACGGAAGTGACCCTTAATTTCCCACCTTCATCCGGGTTTTGCCAACATAGGAACCGCTTACCCTGTATTTGGGAACCATAAACTTAGCTACAAATACAGAAACATGTAAGATGCTTTTTCTGCAAATGTGTTAAGAAACTGCTCATTGTGAGATCGAATTAAGTTTCTGATGCCCATAGGCTACACACACCTTGAACAAGTCCGTGAACTCAACTGAACTGTAGTTTTGTGACCTTTGAATGGGAAAATTATCTAACACAGCTGTGGTACTAGCAAGGGAGCATGGGAGAGCGATGCTTAAGCCAGCACCTCCCAACACCTCTTCCCATGGTCAACTCCATCTTTTTTCAGGTATAATTCCATTAAAAAATGAAATAGGGCTGCAGGCATAATTTCATGGCAGAACACTTGCCCGGTGTGCACGAGGCTATTGGTTCCATCTCCTGGAGCACAATGATAACAAGGAAACACTAGCAATAATGATCATAATAGACAGCCCAACCCTTCCCTGTGCTGATGTGCTCTTCCCCGTTTCCTGGGTGGAAGGGAAAGAGGCAAGGGATAGCAGCAGGAGGGTAGAGTGAAGGAACAGCTCCATCCCTCTCTGTCACAGAGGAGAATCAAGACTGAATAATACATTCAATGAGTTACTTAATTAACTGGGTGAAGGTGACGCAGAGGTAGCTGGGTAAAATAATGAGATGTCAAAGCAGAGAAGCTTAGAACAAGGAGGGATTTGAAAACCTTCCTGTCAGAAGCCACGGGATTTTTCAGGCAGATGACACCAAGGGGTTTAATCTTCCCATTTTTTGTCCTTCTGAAAGAAATGGTCTTAGGTAAAATATATTTTTTCCTATTCATATATTTAAGAAAAGAAAAAAAAGCTACAGAAATAGGGCCAAATGTAAAATTAGCATTTGTGCAGGCGAGGTCATTAAAATGAGTTAGTCCTGGTCTTTTATAACATTAAGCTACTATAAAAATGAGAGGAATCAAAACTAGAAAAAAAAAATAAAAAGGTCTGCTTAAAAGGATCTTAAACGGGGAGGCTGCTGCTAATGGCATGGCCATCTCAGAAGGACTAATTAAGCTGGAAATAAATGTGGTTCAGAGGCTAGGAATATTTCGTGATCCACCTAAATGTCAAATGGCTGACCACCCAACTCACCCGCTCTTAATTAAAATCTAATCGTCATTCCCAGTTAAGAGGCCCTGAGCATCTCCTATATCTTCTTCCTAAGAACATTTCAGCCACACATGCCCTCCTTACCCTCATTGATCCTGCCAATTAATGCTGATTTTTTAAAAATCTACATGTTTTGGGGGTCAAAATGAGAGAACAACCTGTCATTTGAAATGAAGACAGCCCATACCACCATAAGTATTTGTGACATTAATGAGTCTTTTAACAATAAACCCTAAATCAGAGGTGACTTTGAGAGACTGTAACTATTGGGAGACTGGGCAAAAAAGTCGTTAAACATCCTCAATTAGATGAATAACACGGTGTTTCTTTCCCTTTGCTATGGACACGACATCTACATAGTCCCGTAAACCTTAGACACATGTGTTCCTTTTGAATACTGTGCCAAGAGGATCAAGTTATCTCTTCCCTGCCTGCTCTTGTGGCTACAGAGTACTTCTCCCAAAGCTCTGTGTGTTACACCATGTATATCTACTATTCTCTCATGTATCTATGACAAATGGATATTAGATGTATAAACTCACATTTTTTTTTTGCTGTAATAAACATGAGGTTTATTGATAGGAACCAGTGCACTGGGGTCAAGACTCATATCCCATGCAGGGGTACAGGAGTTCAACCCCGAGAGGCTGGGAGAAAGGGTATTTAAAGGAAGAAGCCACAACCCAAGGGGGCAGGGATAGCGTCATTGGAAAATCACAAGGAGAAGCTTCCTGTCTCCCAAGATTGCTTAACTTTATGGTCTGCTAGTTCCTAGAAGCTTCCTGCTTCTCAAGGTTGTTCTCTAAGATTTTAATCTAACTTTATGGTCAGCTAGTTCCTGGAAGAAGCTTCCTCTTATCTTTACTAGGTTGGGATCACCTATCTAAGGGCCTTATCTTAAACCCTTTTATCTGGATCCTGGGAGAGCAGACTCAAGAAATGTGACCCTTTACTTACTTACAGGTAGAGGGCAGGGTCTGGAATTTGAGGTATTTAGAGCTCCTTAGAGGTGAGACATTGCTAAACTTCTGACTTTTTGACTGTATTTTTTATTCTTTCATTCCCCACTTCTTCTACTGGCTAGTTCTAATCATAGAACTAAATTTTAGTATCTTTATAATATTGGCTTTCTTGTCCTCCTAAAGCATGATACTGTTGGCATAACATCAAAATCTAAACAGTACTCACTCTTTCTCTAATGAAAGTAACTAGTTTATTTAACACACATGGACCTATAATCAGAAGCAGAAGCAAAACTAAGAAGGGTCCCCTAAGGGTAGACATCCAAGAGTAGTCATCCAAGGAGATCTACTAAACCAGCTCTCGAACCATCCCTGATGTGTGTCTCAGTCTCTCTGTCTTTTGTCTAACCTTTCTCTAAGATAAACTCATCTTTTACTTGATGAAATTACAAGTTTGGCATGACAATACAACTTCTAATACACCCGTGAAGGATGCCTACACTCTGGGGGACTGACCATTCTACACCTGCCTGAACTTGGCACATTGACGGCAAAACTCGTCATGTTGTACCCTAAGGTTTATGTTTCGGTAGAAATAAATTTTACCTCCAACAACAAAAAGTCTGTGGGTAGCTATGGATTCACATTGAAGAAGCACAGCCCTTTGAAGACTTGAGAGCACTGATGTAATTTTCTGCACAACATGTTTAAAAATTAATAATATGAGTTGATAGAGTAAGAAATTGATAGACATGGTATGAACCCCAATAAAAGTTTTATCATGTTGTTTAGGATGTAGCTCAACCAGGGAGATGTTAGCATAGCATGCGCGAAGCCTAGGGTTCAATCCTCAGTACCTCATAAACCAGGGGTGGTGGCGTACATCTGCCATTCCAGTATAAGGGAGGTGGAAGCAGGAGGACCCATGACCTCAGCAAGGGCCTGAGCTACATGGGGTGCCTGAAGCAAGCCTGGGTTTCTTTGAATTCCTGTTTCAAAACAAAACAAACATGTGCATGCACTCAAACACACAAACCACACACACACACACACACACACACACACACATGGCACACACACACACAGGCACACACACACACACAGAGGCACACACACACACAGAGGCACACACACACACACAGAGGCACACACAAGCATCAATTAACCAACCAATCAATACAATCACTAAAAGTAAAACCATACTTCTGCTATTGCAATGTTATAGGAGAAAATCAATGATTGTCAACAACTCTTATTTCTTTATTACTTTTTACTGGTTCTTTGTAAATTTCACATCAAGTATCCCCAATACCACTCATCTCCCCATCCCTCGATATCTGCCTTCTGCCCTTGCAACCTCCCCTCTAAAAAAAGAACAAAAAATATAAATAAATTCATTAAATTAAAAAAAATCTCATGATGTCATACCCTTTTGTCCAAACAGCTTCAACAGGATATCCAAGGGGAGTCCCGATGAGGATCAAGTATTGACAGTGTAACAAAAGCTGGAGGACTCAAACCAGACCAATGACTCACTGCAATGAGCATTTGTAAATCGGCACCTCTTTGTGGAGAGGCTACAAAATTTCCAACATGGACAGAAATGTACTGCATTTACAAAAAGTACAGATTCCTAAGATTCTATTCTGTCAGATGCCAACTGAGTACAGAAACTTGTACATTGACAGTAGGAAGAGAAACTAATTTAAGGCAAACAAAAACAGATATGCCCTCTTCTAGAAAGTAGGAGCCTGTGGCCTGGACAAGCAGTAAGGTGGTTTGGTCAAGTTCATACACAGTTATGTTCAGCAACCCACTGACACCTTAATGGGCACCCATAGACCCTGCTCACTGCCGTAGCAATGACACCATTACTGTTATTGACACATTTAGTGGTGTTGAGAGCCAGCCTCGCACAAGAGGTGGCAGCGGATGACCCCATCAAACAGTGATTACTTTTAAGGTCCTTGGCTATTCCAAGGTGTCTACCTCCTTTGAGGGCATTCCTCTTTAATGTACACATCTGTTATAATTTTGTCCAAGCTTACCCCTGCCTTGAAAGGCACACAGTACATCTTCTGGAAGGTTGGTTCTTACTGCAGCTTGCATGAACTCTCCATTCCCAACTCTGGTCTCGCAGGACTGTAAACTCTGCTCAATTTTTCAGGTTTATCTTTTTTAAACATGTTGCTTATGCATGTGGAGATGGGCTTCATACATCATAGGTCACTGAAGTGTCAGACAGAGGCCAGATGTCCTTCCCACCTTCCCACAACAAATTCTTCCCTGGACCATGGCCAAGGGTCTTACCATAATCTTTACCATGTTAGGGATTTGTTTTGTTTGGGGGGTTCTTTTATTTTGTTTTATTTTGCTTGACAGGGCTGGATGTCAAATCTAAGGCTTTGCTTCTGCTAGACAAGCATTCTACCACTGAATTACATCTTCAGCCAAGGACTACCTTAGGGAGCTCAAATGTTCCCTTTCACCCAAACCCATACCACAAGGCTGAAATGGGTTTCAGGTACTCTTTCGGTCTCTCTGTCTGTCTCTGTTTCTCTCTGTGTGTTTCTCTCCTGTTTCTCCCTCTCTCCTTCTCTCCCTCTCTCCCTCTCTCCCTCTCTCTCTCTCTCTCACTCTTTCCCTCTCTCCCTCTCCCTCTCTCTTTCTGTATGTTTCTAATTTCGCTAATGGAAACCAAGACCCAGGGGAGTTTCCCACACTAGAAAAGGGTCTTCTGGCCACACTTTTTGCTATGTGTGCCTTTATTGACTGTATTTGTGTGAATATGTATATATTCCTGTGTGTATACATATGTGACGGTGCCTGTGTCTAGAAGCCTGGCCAACACTGGGTATCATCTGATATTTTCCAACTTTTTCTTGTTGTTTGCTACACCCCTTCTCCTTGCTGAATGCTTTGTTGGGAATTCTCAAGTAACTTACCACTTTTGCTAAATACTTTTAAAACAGGGTTCTTCATTGATCCTAGAACTTACTGATTCAGGAAGACTGAGTAGCCAATGGATTCCAGTGGTCGACCAGTCCCCAAGCAGAGGTTGTATACATGTGCCACCAGTCCCAGATGATGATTTATTTGAGTTCTGGAAATGGAACTCTGATCTTTGTACTTGCAGAGCAAACATTTTACAGGCTGAGCCATCTCTCATCAGCGCCTATCCACATAGTTCCAAATTAACTTACCAACTTGTGGGGATACATATCTTGTGGAATGTAAGTACCTTGGTTGGTAAAACCCCTCTTCCACCTCTCTGGTCACCCCTCCTGCTTTCTGGAGTAGCTCAAGCCTTGGTACCCTCAAAGGACACCCAAAAAACATCTACTAAACAGGGCACAAAGCTCAGGGAATAAAACACTTTAGTTCCACCCGTACTAGGAGGTCAAGAGCACTCAACTACTATGTGATTTACAAATAACTCCTCCAAACAGAAGCCCTGCATACACGTAGACCTTGCTGAGATGTTGGTATGAAACTACGGGATGCATGTTGGAATGACTTCAGAGCCAGGCAACACTATAATCAGGAACTGAATTTCCTGAAGCTCTTTCTTTATTCCCATAATTTGATTGCACATAAATCAATTTTGATTAGACTCAAAAATTACTGAACATGCACCTCAATGAGCTGTCAAGTATTATCTGATAACACAAACTTTACATGGGATCAGAGTTAATTTCTACCTAGAGCCAATGTTCGAATCCCCAACAACAATGGCAGACATCATTAAATGCTGCAAATGGAGAAACATAATTAAATTAGCTGATAATCATCATTCTCCTTCCAGAGAGGCTCCAATTTAATGCACTTGCAAATGTAATGAGGCTCGCCAGATTGAATAATATGGTGGAAATAACAGAAACAAGATTACATTAATTGAAAGAGATACTGATAAGGCAGGTTGTTCTGCAAATTTGGGGGTTGGTGAAAGACCACAAAGTCTTGAAAAATCATGATGGAACTAGCCTCTGTCATAGTTAGAGAGAATTTAGAAAACATTAGAAAAGGAAAGAGAAATAGAAGAGGAGGAAAAGAGGGAGGGAAAAGAAAGGAATAGAAGAAGTAGGAGGGAGGAAGGAGGAGGAGGAATGGGCAGAAAGAATAGGAGGGGAAAAATAAAAGGAGGAAGAAGAGGAAGACATAGGGCAAGAGAGAGCAAGCAAACTTGAAAGGCAGAGAAAGCAAGAGGATTTCCTCAAGTTTCATAATGAGCTACTACAGCCCAGATACCCAACATCTCTATCCTATTTTAGGATTGAAGATCCAGCAACGCACTGACCACTCCCGTACTCAGGGGGGTGCCTTTGACTATCAAGCTTCTCACTTTCTCATTTGACATAACCACAATCAGGTACATGATAGTGAAATTGTGTGGGGTTGGTCTCTCCAGCATCCTCCGCTAGAACGTGACTTCTGAGAAGATAAAGGGAGTTTTTATGGACTGGAGTGGCTGCCATGTGTAGTGTATACTTGCTACACATCTACTAAATAAACAAAAGAATGACTGAAAATACTCTTTTCTGAGATTTAGGATAGGGTCATGGAAGGAGAGTGCAACTTTCTTCTTCTGTCTTCCTTCTTTTGTCACCTCTAGGACTTTCCAGTGACTTCAAGAAATGACCCCAAACTCCCCAAAGTCAGTACACTAATTGATTCCTTTCAAATACTGAAGCTACTTTCCAAACACCATTTGGAAGGGTTGGCAGAGAGGAGGACCTAGGTTTGAACCCTCAGAACCCACAGAGAGCCAAATTAAACCCAATTCTACTATAAGATGGGGTTGGAGAGAGAAGCCCCAGAAGTTTGTTGGACAGTTACAACAGAACTCACAGTAGTGAACAAAAGACCCAACATCAAATAATGGAGCAAAGTGGAAATCACTGCCTGACGTAGCTCTCTGACTTCCCACAAGCTGTGGTAAGCATAGGCCTGTACATACATAGGCATATGCATACACACACACACACACACACAGATGAAACTTCACTCCAGGGTAGTGTGCTTGCAGATTTGTCTACAAACAAAAGCCTCTACCTATAAACCCTCCCCCTTTCCTGTAATGAATGCCAGGGGCAAGAGTTGACACAAATAGTACCAAACATGGTTCCTTGCTTGGAGACAGATGGGCCGAGGTGGCCACAGACTCATCATCGCAGACCCTGGAATATCTGTAATGACCATGGCAGCCAGGGTCTCATTCCTGAAGGCAGAAGAAGACAAGTTATCTGAAGCTTCTGTCACCTCCCTGACTGTCTCACCCAGGCCACTGGTGTCTAGATGAACGCTATGTGTACATGTTAAGTGATGCCACTGGTGTCTAGATGAACGCTATGTGTACATGTTAAGTGTCTGGAGTGCATTTTAATTGGAATGCAAGAGACCCTCTTGGGGCTTTCTCCTGTCACTGCCCATGGATAACTCCAACTCTAGAGGAAGGAACCAAGCCTTTTCTAAGTTAGTGCTCTACACTACAAATCATCCATTTGCATTCTGTGTTGTATTCGACCTCGACAGCTTTATTTGTGTTGAAGGCTGTGCTCATTGTTTGTTTACAGGGAGGATGGACACAAGTATAATGACAGTGTATAGTGTGGGGACTCATCACTGAGAGAAACTAGACACAATGACACAATGACCACAGTGTGGAGGAAAGAAACAACCCTTAGGGAGTGAGTTGCCCAGAAGCACCTAAGAAAACCAGTTTGCTGTGTGAAAAGCCTTGATTTGTCTGTTGCAGCTGCTTTTAGATATCCTTAGACTTCCAAGCCTTCTACCCTTGTCTGAATCCTAGTCACCCTTTCAAGGGGACATTCCCTGATCTTCCTCCAATAAGAGAAGGTTACTGAGTTCCAGTCCTCTCTAACCATTGTGTTGTCCCCTTTCCTTCAGTTGACATGAAATGTCTATTCTATGTTCTTTCATTGTCGCCTTCCCACCACTTGATGCTCATGATAGGCTTCATGACAGTCAGTACAAATCCTGTTTGTAATCCACACCATCTCATCTTCAGCACCAGGACCGCAAACAGAGTCTGTAGTAGGCACCTTGGATCGTGTCACATTTCCCAGATGGACAGTTATTCTCTCCACATGTCACTATCTCTGTTTACTGGGTAAAGGACACTTATCAACTCCAAGGTAGACTCTGTAAAGCAAAGACCAGGTTCTATTCCAGTTTCTAGCCATAGCTGGCTTCCTGACATCAACATATTTTCCAAGTGGAAACTTACAGTGACAGATGCTGGATCTCTTAACCTAATACTGATATCTACCGACTCCCTCAAGGTAGGTATGAGTACTTCAAATGCTATATGAAGGTCATGGGTGTAGCAAAGTAATCAGCATACATTTTCTTTGAAGAATCGGACATTGCAAATCTTCCAAGTTAGACTTTGTGGTCCCTGGTGCAAAACTCAGGAGCGCTGCCATAGCAACTACAAACAATGTGAATAAATGAATGTGGCTATGTCCCAATGAAACTAAATTTACATCAGGAGCCATAGGCCAGAGGGAGCACCAGATATATAGTCTGCTTTTCCCCGACATATGGCCATCTCACTCAGCATTAGTCAGAATGTTCTTCTTGCAAGGTGTCAAGAAATGAATGCATTAGGATAGCACTGATCATAATCTCACTCCAATGACAAGAAGTCCAGAAAAAAAGTTAGTTATAGTTAGTTGTGTAGGTTATTATGTGGGATTTATCTTGAGGATTTGATCTCTCCTCTTTGTTTATTAAGATAGCATCCTAGTTCCCCAAATATCTTTGTTTACACTTATGGTACATTTCTCAGAATTCTGTAGAAACAGATTTATCCACATGATTAGTTCTCAACAATGAAATATAAGTGAAGATGTCCATGTGCCCTCTTCCACATGCTGGATACCAGCTACAAAATGATGATGACAATAGCGGTGGTGATGATAATGAATGGGGTGGTGGTATGGTGATGATGGTAATGAAGGTGATGGTTGTGGGATGATGGTGATAAAGGATGATGGTGGTGGAAGGACAATAGTGATGATGATGGTGGTGTTGGTGGGATGATGGTGATGATGGTGGTGGTGGTGGTGATAAAGCTGACAGTGCTAATGACAATTTACATTGGCAGAGATAGTCATGGGAATGAAAAGGTAAAGCTAGTCAGATGGTCATGGTGGTGACAATGGTGAGCAGAGAGCGATGGTGGTGACTGGTGATGATGGCGATAGTGCTAGTGGTTATGATTATTGTAGGGATGGTGGATGGTGTTATAAGTGATGGTGATGGTGGTGGTGTTGCAATAATCATGTGGCTATTTCTGATGCTAATTGATCCTGGTGACTGAAATAACAATATTGATTGCGATGTTGATGATAGTGGTGATGGTATTAATAAGACTAAGGAAAACATATTCAAAGATGAGGAGAACTGTATCCCTGCCACATACTGATAAAAACCAATCCCTGATTGCTGCTCAACTACATGCCAAGAGTTGGAAATATAAGGAAACACAAAATCATGAAAAGCAGCATTTCTGAAAATAAGCTGATAAACTACATGTAAGGACTGGACCTGGGCTGGAAGCATTCTGCCCTGATCTGGTTCACAGACTCTCCTATGTAAGACCATCTAGGAACTGTTCCTGAGTTCTCATAAAGACCCTGTGCTAAAGCTTAGCCAGGGAAACTAGAATGTCAAGGTATTTGTGCAATGGTTTCCAAGTAGTTCCTCTACCTAAGAAGAGAAAAGATGAGGTGTGAGATCCATACATTATGCACAGATTAGGAACTGAAGTAAACGGATTCCAAGAGCTCTGTCAACTATATCTGCAAGGAGAGAAAATGGCTGAGGCACCATTCCTCTGCTACTAATGGCAGAGAAAAACCAATAGGTGGGAGACACAAATAGAACCTTTTCAAGAAGGGAAACTTGGACACCTGCATTAGTTTTCCCACGGACAAGGAAAGGTTGACCGAAAGCATACAGGCATTCACCATGAATGAATCATTTTATTTTGTTAGGAAATGAGGTCCCCTCCTCTAGCCACATTAGTGGGAAAGAACACTTCCAGGAGGAGTGTATTTCTGAGTAAGAAGCAGCCAACATCTTATTTAGAGGGAAAAGTGGGTACTGGATAAATAACTTTCGCAATCTACATTTCTTATCATAAGTTCTTGTCAAGCCAAAGCAGAGTTGTCACTGAAAACCAGCTCAATGGCCCTAGTCTGAAGCCTGGGTCCCATGGATTCCACCACAGTGCTTGTCTCTTTCAGTAAGCTTGTTAGAGAGCATCGTGTTGTTGGGAGCCTAGTTTCTATTTTGCTAGGTATGAACAACCTCAAATGTGCTGAAGGTTATCAATTCCAATCGATATCTTAATTCCAAATGCAAAGTGATTCAGAGAAAGTCTCACATTAGAGTTGATGTAATTAGTTAAGATGATATCATAATAGAGTGGGGCAGGGCCTCGTCTGACTCGTGTTCTCATTATAAAATGACCTGGGAAGACAGAAACAGAGGGAGAATGTGAGGTGAAGATGAAGTCACATGGTCAGGATGCATCCGCTAGAAAACAAACATCAAAGTTGTAGGGAGCCAGTAGACGGTAGGAGAGAGGCCGGGAAAAGGGACTTCAGGACCACAGAAAAGCTGCCACTGCCTTGAATCGGTTTCTTATTCTAAACCAACTTTCTTGTGGTATTTTCTTACAGTAGCCACAGGACACCACAAAAAAAAGTCTCATAGAATCAGCTTAACTAGTCCTGACCAATATGCACTAGACTCAGCTAATCAGATCTGCTTTCCTTCACTTTAATAACTAATTAGCAAGATGTGGTAGAGCACATCGGTAATCTGAACACTCAGGAGACTGAGGCAGGAGAGCTGTTACAAGCTTGAGGCTAGCCTGATCTATACAATAAGTTCTTGTCTGGTAAGGGATACAAACAATGACATTGTCTAAAAACAGCAAACCAGTGCTGGGAATATAGTTCAATAGGTAAAGGGTTACCAACAAGTGAAGATCGCATTAGATTGGTGGTTCAGTATGCTTGGCCCATGGTAAGTGGTACTATTAGAAGGCATGACTTGTTGGAATGTGTGTGTGTGTGTGTGTGTGTGTGTGTGTGTGTGTGTGTGTGTGTGTGTATGTGTGTGTGTGTGTGTGTGTATCCTTGTTGGAGGAATTGTGTCACTGTTTTGGTGGCCTTTGAGGACGCCTAATACTCAAGCTCCATCTACTGCAGAAGAGAGAGCCTCTTCCTGACTGCCTGTGGAAGCCAGTCTCCTTCAAGATTTAGAACTCTCCCCTCCTTCTCCAGTGCTGTGTCTGCCTACAACCTGCCATGCTTTCTGCCATGATGGTAATGGACTAAACCTCTGAAAGCCAACCCCAATTAAATGTTTGCTTTTACCAGAGATGCCTTGGTCAGAGTGTCTCTTCACAGCAATAAAATCCTAAGTCAGACAGTGCCCCAGATGTACCTATGTACACTTCTTCATGATACATTCTCAATGATGTCAATTACTGACTCATGACATTAAGGTGGTTGGAATTCAGGAATCCAAATCAATGCACTACTCAGAGTCAATGTAATCTGTACATCTTAGCCTGTCACTATTTCAAATATACTTATGTTTGGATACGGTCTGAACATATCCAAAATCATAATTATTTCACTCTTTGACTTTGAAAAACATTTATTTATTTTGCATGTATGTAGGTATTTATGCATGCTTGTACCTAGCACGTGTGGTGCTCTCCACTGTGTCTTCCTACCAAAGGAAGGAGGTGTCATGTCTCTCCTTCCACTCTGTGGTTCTTGGGATCAAGCTCAAGTTCTCAGGCTTTCCAGTAGGCACCCTTACCCATTAAGCTGCCCCAAGATGCCCTGTTTATTATGAGAAAGAATATTCTCTGACGAGATATTTACTAGTGAAATGCTATGAGTCTCCAAAACATTGCTTATACATTATTGATTCCTCATACAGTAAGCAGACTTACTCTGTAAAACAGAAAATTTCCTTTAAAATGTATCTCCAAATGAACAGCTCTAGTTAGTACTGTGTGTGTGTGCCTATGCGCTTGTGTATGCTTGTGTGTGTATGTGTGTGTGTGTGTGTGTGTGTGAGAGAGAGAGAGAGAGAGAGAGAGAGAGAGAGAGAGCATGGAGAGGTTGTGCATATGTGTGCACATGTTGTTGAGGTCAAAGGCCACACTGGGAGATATTCCTTGGGAGCTCCCACTATGTTTTGCACACAGAGCCTCTCACTGGCCTTTAATTCAGGGATTAGGCTATGCTTACTGGTCAACAGATCGCCTTGTTTCTGTCTCTCTGCACTGGAATTACAAAGATGAATGAGGTATTTTTACCTAGGCTTTGGGGGTAAGCATCTTACCCACCACGCTGTCTCCTCAGCCTGGTTACCATCAAAAAATATCGTTATCTACTTATCCTATTTTAAACATGAGATACGCTATTCTTCCTCTTGCTCATTGCACTTGAGGCAACATGAGCATCTTCACATATTGGAACTAGGTTTACATCTAATTATGTTGAAACCGTATAACACAACTCAGCATGCTTTAAAAGTGTCGTCTTGTGTATAGCAAACATGACAACTGTTTAGTACAGTTGTCACTGTGTAGAGAACACGGCACTTCTGTCTACTTGTAGCTTCTTAAGCTTTTGCAGTGGAATGCATTACAGCAGAGCTGTGGTCTGAAGCTACTGGCATGATCAAGGCACTTAGAAACTGACTAGTTTTGTGATTGTATGTGTGCATGTGCGTGTGCGTGCGTGCGTGCGTGCGTGCGTGTGTGTGTGTGTGTGTTTCTAGACTATTCCCCATTATGAACATTCAAATCCCTCACAAGTCATCTTCCCCAAGATGTTTCTTCTAGCACATTCTTTTCCAAACTGAAAACCCATTTGCAAAGATGACAGAATACATGACAGAGGAGAGACGCTCTTGGTGGGAAGGTTGCTTGGAAGCTACCGCTGATGGCTGTCATGTGGGGAGCCACACAGCAAGCATTGTGTATATAGATCAAGGCACACCCACGGCCAGCATGAAGCACTAATCAGGCCTGACAGATCCCATGCCCCAGTATTCCTCACATGGATGCCAAGCATGCCCAGATGCTGAGGCCTGCACCTGGCTCTGCTCACTTGGTTCCTGATACTGCCAATGGGGGCTTTGCCTAATTGACTTCAGTAACCTTGATCTTCAGCTTTGAGGAAATTGTTTCCTAGAACAAACAAATATCTTAAATACTAAGGAAACTAACTGCCCCAGCCGTACTGAGAGCTAACCATCAACTGTCCTGTGACCACAGTTTCAGCTGTTAGACAATGTATGGCTAACACTTAACAGTGTTTAATTCAAGATTTGCCCGTGCTCATATTTATGCCTGCTATGCAATGGATTTATGCACGCTACATGTGTATGTTTATGCATGCTGTGTGCATGTAATTGAACATGTGTGTGCACTTGGAGTTGGGGGGGCAGAAGTACAGTTTATTCTATTAAATATGCACAATAGGGTGATGGTGGATTAGCCTGGATGTAGAGTGCTTGCCTGGCATGCACAAAGCCTCGCTTCCACTCCTGACAGTGCATAAACTTGGCATGGTGGCTTATGACTGTAAGCCTAGCCCATGGATGTTAGTGGCAGGAAGATCAACAATTCAAGGCCGTTCTTGTTACTATCTAGTAAGTTCAAGGGCAGCCTGGGCTACACAAGACCTGGGTAAAAATAAAAATTATAGTAATAGAAATCTTCACTAACTGGAGGACAGTATATTGACTACTGGTAATTGACTGAAATGCTTATTGGATGATTAAACACGTTATCTTATTTTGTGTAAATTTATTCGTGTGTGTGCATAGACATATCTGTGCATCTCCTGTGAACACATGTGGCAGCTAACATCAGGATGTTGTCCTCGATTTCCTTTATACCTGTTTTTGTTTGTTTGTTTGTTTGTTTGTTTGTTTGTTTGAGACAGGGCCTCTCACTGACACCAGAGCTCACCATTCTGGCTAGACTGACTGCCGGCAAGTCCCGCAGAATCCACAGGCTCCAGGGTGATACCACACTTGGCATTTTACCTGAGTCCTACAGATCTGTACTCAGATTGCCAATACTTACACAGCGGGAACTTCATCCACAGACTCATCTCCTTAGCCATTTGTCTGATGGTGACGTTAAGACTAAAGGTAAAATACAAACCATTAAAATTTCAGCTCTCCTACCCTAGAAGAAATGTGTGGTGCTAGGTCTTAGAAAGGAGGAGGACCATGAGCATGGAGCCTATTGTAGGGCAGATGGTAAGGCCATCCTCAAAGCACAAGAGGACTGGGCAGACCCTGTCCACATATACGGACACTGTGGAGTATTAATAAGATAGAAAATAAGTGACAACTGCCACAGTGTGAACGAAGTTTTCAGACATCATGCAAGTGAAAAATAGGTACTATATATGAGGTATATGCAGACATACAGGACACCACCACAAATAAGAGGCATTTGGAGCAGTCCGATCCGTGAAGATGAGGCTGGCGAGACTTGAGGAAGGAGCAGGGACTGGGGAGCAACAGGGTGCCAGTCTAATGAGTGAGTCGCCAACATTCTGCCTGCAGGGCTGCAGTGAAACGGTTTTGTTGTTTGGAGCTTCGAGGATATGGAAATTAATGGCCCCACAACCAACAAATGCTTATATGAACCACTCGTCTTATTTTGCATACAAGAAGACTAAAGGGTCTCAAAGTGCCTCAAACCAGCGAACAGTATCACCAAGACTGAGACCGTCACTCTGGTGTAACCAGGTGTTCCCTTCCCCAGGGGCATCACATGGACATGTGTGTGCCTTCGCTTATAAATCACTGGATCATCGGCACACGTTGATGCTCTAAAAATAATTTGCAGCGATATCGATGACTTCTGAGTCACAGTTGAGAAAGAGGGTCATGGAAGACTTCTGTGACACCTTCTTCCCCGCTCCCCCCTCCCAAAGTAAAAGCCCAGACAGGAAGACATTGAAGAGAAGTCTTTAAAATTGTCATAAGGTTGCTGAAGTACAATTCTCCACAGTTGATGGCTTCTGGTGGGGTTGTGGGTGGGGGAGGGACTCGGTTTCTTTCAAACGAATGACCGTTGAAAATCTGACCATGTTTCATTGAGAATATGAGAAGCACAAATTGGACTTGTGGGTGTTTTCATTTTCTTTTTTGGGGGTAGAGAGGGGTCACAAGTGTGTGGTGGGGGCATATCTGGGAGGACTTGGAAGTGAGTATGATCGGGGTGGCTTATGTGAAGTTCCCAATCAATAAAAATATCATGCTGAAAAATAATTTGAGCAAAAGAGATTATGTTAAAATGACACATTTAACGGACTGGTGAGATGGCAGCAGATGAGGGTGCTTGCTGCCAATCCAGATGACCTGAATATGATCCTGAGAACCCAATGGTTGAGGAAGAGAAGTGACTCCGAGGGCTTTGGATACTCCACACAAGCATTCACCCCCCAGTGCACGTAAAATCATGCACATGAACTCAATGAAGACTTAGTGGTAAGAGATGCCAATGAGGACAGCCGGTGTCAGGGAGTTTCTCCTCTTTGTTTCTGGCATTTTCCAAGCACATTCTCATTACGTCCTTTCAGAATTCCATTCACTGAAGTATGTGCTTTTGGGTTGGGAGGATTGGGGAAAGGGATCAGGGATCGGAGAACCATGTAGCTCAAGCCTTCAACTCATTAACTATCTCAGGTTCATGATGCTCCTCCTGCCTCAGCCTTCCAAGTGCTGAGATTTCTCTCATGCAGCACCTCAGCTCATTCTGAAGATTATTTTTCAGTGTAAGGAGGGTAGATACTTCGCCCTCTGGTGCTAAAGGCAGCACAAAGGTCCTGGGTGAGCCTTTCTCAGTCTCCAAGTAGCCGCACACTATGTTACTGTTAGCTGCCAACTTCAGAAAGAGAACATTGTGAACAACAAAACTGACAAGGCTGAACAAAGGTGCAAGATGTCTGAAGCATCGCCACTCTTGGGCTGCGTATTAGCAGGGGGATCGTGGTTATCTATGTTCCTCGGTATTGCCAGTGAATTCTGGAATCATTTAGCTATGTGGGGAAACCATAGGAGGCTGAAGTAGTCCAGTTTGTGAATATGCACACAGAGAGGCAGACACAAAGAAAAGGTGGTTGGAGACAGAGGAAAGAAGGGAGGAAGGGGTAGATAGAGAGAGGAGCACACAAAGATAAATAAGGGGATTGAAGCGGAGTTGTTGGGATTTATAAAGTGAATGGCTTCCACAATGCGCTCTCTCTCTCTCTCTCTCTCTCTCTCTCTCTCTCTCTCTCTCTCTCTCTCTCTCTGTGTGTGTGTGTGTGTGTGTGTGTGTGTGTGTGTGTGTGTGAGAGAGAGAGAGAGAGAGAGAGAGAGAGAGAGAGAGAGAGAGAGAGAATATGTATGTTCTGGTCATTATAACATTCACAGAGATAAAAACATTGTATTCTAATGCTTCATTTTTAAAAATTCTAGAAGCTAGAATTTTTCTTATCCTTTAGCCCTAATAACCTAAATTAGGATGACTTTAGAAAATTCAAATCCATCCCCACAGCTTCCTCGAGTTGCTGGACACCAGTAGCCAGATGACCAATTCTCCTGAGAACTTGTTAAAAACTCAGACTTCCAAGTTCCCTTCAAGGCATTGTTGCTGAGAAAGGCCCGGGAGATAATGAGCTGGGAACATTTTAAAAATGCATCTGGACTTTGAGGCGTGGAATCCTGGGTTCATGAAAAGAAATCGAACCTGAGCCGAGGAGGTGGCTCGGTCATTTCAGTCCTTGCTGCACAAACCCTGGGACTGCAATTCATCCCTCAAATGCCTATAAAAAGTTAAGCATGTTGGCACACGGATAATACCAACCCAGGGGAAGTAGAGACCAAAGACCCCGGCGATCACTGGCCTGCCCTACCTTCTCAATGCAGAACTAGTTCCTATATAATAATTTCTGGACATGGAAGCCACTGCCTTCAGTCAGTTGCCCACTATTGATCTTCCGGGCTCCAGTACCTATGCTGGGTTATCTTTTGTCAGCTTAATACAATCATAGTCATATTTGGGAACAAGAACTTCAGGTAAGAAAATGCCACCATCCAGGGCAAGCCCATGGGGAGTGATCTTGATTAGTGACTGATGTGGGAAAGTCCAGCTCTCTGTGTCTGCTTTCTCCCCTGGGTTCCTGGTCCTGGGCTCCATCAGAAAGCAGGCTGCATAAGCCATGGGCAGCAAGCACACCCTTATGGCTTCTCTACACTCCTAACTCCAGATTCCTGCCCTGAATTTCTCCCACAACTCCCTTCATGATGGACTACAACTGTAAACTGAAATAAGTTGATTTTTGGTCGTAGTGTTTTATCACGACAATAGAAAGAAAACAAAGGAAGGCCCAGTGGGTTGGCCGCAGTGCCACTGAAGGGATCACGCGGTAAATACAGGAGCCATGAATTAGGGAAAAGACAGCTAGGGGGAAGAGGATGGCCTAGCTGGTTAGGAAGATAAGACAGGTTGGGGAGATATAGTACCTGGGATGCACTAAATATATGTATGAAACTGTCAACAAACTAAATTGTAAAAATAAAAATTCTAAAAGCTGTGGAGGTGCGAGCACTTCCCCCAGTTGACTCACTTGCTCTGGAGAAGTGAGAAATCACAAAGTTTATAGTCAAAACTTTATGAAGGGAACACCTGGCAAATGGAATTCAAGGGACATCTGTCAGCATCCATAAAACAAACAAACAGCAGGACCCGGAGCAGGAAATGCAGCCAAGTTTCCAGATGTTAACCCTAAAACCAGACCTGTCTTTATACCCAGACATCACATCCCAGCTGTCCTTCATCTAAGGGAGCATGGAGGTAGAGTGGGAGATCTGTCCTCACCACCAGCACAGCCCCTTGAAATCTTGGCCATATGCCACCCTCCCCCAGAGCCTCTCCTATCCTAATTTCCAGCACCCATCCATGGGAGACATGTGCATTTTCTCTGGAGAGGAACTAGAACACTGTTTCTCTGGGTTATTTGTTTAGGTGTGGTTCTTGGGCTTGAACCCAGGGCCTAGAACACACTACCCAAAGGTTCTACCACAGAGCTACAGCACCAGCCTAGCATTGGGGTTTTTAAGAGCTATCTGGGTGATTCTGACATATACAGGTTTGGTAATCTGGCTACAAGGGTAACCAGGCTCACACAACTCACGGGTCTTTTCCTTTGCAGAACAAGGCAGCCAGCTTTATCAGCAGACCGATTTCTACATTTAAAGCAGAGCTATCACATAAGATTATATTAGGGGGTTTGGTGAGGTGAAGTTCTTATAACCTGTGCTTCATTCTTCAGAGGCTACCCTGCCCTTTCAGCCATTCAATTGCACCAGGATCTTGCTTCTCAAACTCCACTTCCTAGTTTTGAGCATCCTGTCCTTAATCAAAGTCAAGATCCAGACCTATGTCATGGCCCCTCTGCAGAACAGGGAAAGAATGCTTTAACAGATTTGCCATGGTGACGGTTCACCATGGTGATGGCAATTCCCACACATGCAGCTCTATACTGTATCACTTATGTAACTTTGCTTGAGGATACAGGAAATGATGTGACGTGATGAGGGCAAGCTGGCAGAAATTAATGAAATCATTATTCTTCCTTTTTGTAATCTCTGCTGATGATCAGCGGTAGTGATGAGCGCTCTGTCTATCAAAGGCATGATTTCTAGTTTGCAGCTGTGTGTTGGCTGCCCACCCATCCCAGGAGCTCAGGAAGTGGTCTTAATGGCTCCTGAGGAATGTGGGCTCCTCTTGCCTCTTTCTAAGATGCAACAAATGCAACAGAAGCCACAGAAGGGATGAAGCCAGGCCCAGAAAAGCCAAGCTCAGGTAATGAAGTACTTGCCTCACAAGCATGAGGATCTGAGTTCAAACCCTAGAACCCATGTAAAAAGATGAGCAGGGTGGTGCATGTCTGCATTTCCAGTATTGAGGGGATAGAGAAAGGATCCTTGGGGATCAGTGGCCAGGTCCAAACAGCCTTATATCATTGGGGAGCTCCAGATTCTGGTGACACACCCGATCACAAACCTTTCACACTTAAAGACTAATAGCTGTGGCTGATCTTAGAACTCCATATTCTTTCATATCACTCACATACAAACACACACACACAAATATGCACATATACATTCATGTATACACACACCATACATATACAAATGCACACGTATATGAAACACACAGGCATGAACATATACATACAGGTACATGCATACACAAACAGCCACACACACACAGGCACACATACACAAAGAAGCACATACACATACTCACTCACATTCAAACACTACAGAAACATATGCACATTCTCTTACATACCAAAAATACATATTATACAGATACATATACACGTGTACCCTAACACACATGTGCACACACATGTACATGCACACACAAAGAACAAAGTCCTGATTAGTGAAGAATGGTTGCATTTTCAACTTATTTGAAGTTTGGATATGGTTGGCACATGAGCACATGAGCTGTGTGCATCTAAGTGGATTACCAAAATACTTTGCAAAAAATCCAGGTAAAAGTAGACAGAAGGAGACTTCTCCAAGGCTCCTAATTCCATCACTGGCCAGCATTCTGTCCATCAGGTGGGCTCTCTGGACGAACAGTATTGTCCTGAAGTCAGCATTGGGGTTGAATACTCACTAATACCTCTGCCTTCTAACCAGAGGAACCACTAATTGATCCCTCCACTTTCTAACCAGAGAACCAAGCAAGCACAGTCCTAAGGCTCAGCTATATCCCTTGCTCAAATGTAGTTTGCTGTTGTGCTTATAAACAATTTGGAACCACAGCCACAGGAAACAAAAGGTCAAATACAGACATATAAGACTTTACCACATATAGATAAGATTGTGCACTCAAAGACTCTGTCAAAACCACGCTCAGAATAAGGTAATATATTTGCAAGTAAATAAACAAGAAATTCAAATGTTCATTTCTCTACATAAAATGTTAATGAAGCTGTGGTCCAAGCTCATGTGGTCCAGTGCATGAGTACTGTGCACGGAGTCCTGGGCTAGGTCCTCAGTAATACGGAGAACTGACGATAGTGTGCGTGTTTGTAATGCTAGGTATAGGGTAGAGGAGGTAAGAGGATAAGAGGTTCAAAGTCATCCTCAGCTACATGGAAACCCTCAAAAAAAAAAGAAGAAAGAAAAAGGATGTGAGAAGGGGAAAAGGGCAGAAGAGAGGAAAAAGGAACTGGGTGGTGGGTAGAGAGGAGGGGAGATAGAGGGCATTTCAAGGAAAGAAGGCAAAAGAAAACAAACAAATGGCCAGAAAGTACTGTAGAGAATGAATAAGGCAGAGAAAGGGGAGGGATGGAGTCCATTCCTCCTTCATGGTAGGCTTGGTCATTTCGCTTCAGTCCTTGATCCCCTGGCCAGCATAACAGAAAGGAAGGGTCACTTATTTCACTGAAGTTGAAGCACAAGATTTGGTAGCGTTACCATGGGGAGACCACTGCTATGTCAGACTCATACTGTGGCTCCCACTCCTCTCTTCATCCTTCATCCTTCATCTGTACCGAAGGACAGAAGTGAGGAGATAGCAGAGGCCTTTGTTCAGGTCCAACACAGCCTTACATTTTCCCCTTTCATGATTCTTCTTTTCACAAATGTATCTGGGAAAATAAGTCATGATGGAGCCTTTCCTATAGACCTGACCTGCTTTCATCTCTGTGCATAGCTGAGGTCCAGAGGGACCTTGTTCTAAGGCTATGGTTGGGAGGGGAGAAAGGAAACTTTCTGTCTCTAATGCAAGCTGGCATTAGAGTCAAGTGTGTGCAATGGGCAATAGAGTGCGTCTCTATCCTGTATTGCTCCTTGTCTGTAGAGTGCTGTTGTGGTCTAATAGGAGAGGCAAAAGGTAAAAGTCACCTTAGAGTACCTCTGCAATCTAGCTATGCTATTGTCATGGTTAGTTATGGTTGTAAACTTGACACAATATAGAATCACCAGAGAAAAGAGACTTGGTGAGGGATTACCTAGGTCAAGTTGGTCTGTGAGGGAATTTTCTAGGTTGGCTTAACTAAGGTAGGAAGGAAGGACAGAGGAAGGAAGGACAGAGAAAGGAAAGAAGGAAGGAAGGAAGGAAGGAAGGAAGGAAGGAAGGAAGGAAGGAAGGAAGGAAGGAAGGAAGGAAGGAACTCAGAAAGGAAGGAAGACCCACCTTCCTGAACATGGTGGTACCATTTCATGGGCTGGACCATAAACTCTGCAAGACTGAAATGAAAATGAACTTTGAACTAAAGCACACATGCATTCATTGGTTCTTCTCTGCTTTTGACCTTGGATGTGATGGGACCAGCTGCTTCAAGTCCCTGCCTTAATGTCCCCACAATGATGTAATGTAACTGGAATTGAGCAAAAAGCAAAACTTTTTTTCCTTGAGTTCCTCTTTACCAGCTTTTGATTGCTTCCTGCCTGTCTGCTTCGTGCCTTCTTCCTTCCCTCCTTCCTTCCCTCCTTCCTTCCTCCCTCCCTTCCTTCCCTCCCTCCCTCCCTCCCTCCTTCCTTCCTTCCTTCCTTCCTTCCTTCCTTCCTTAAATCACAGCGACAGAAATGAAACACAAGGCAGACACCTACAAAGCAACTTTCACTAAAATAATGACCAAGGGAATAAGAAATGTTCGCAAAACCTCACTGGACGTACAGCCCTTAAATAGCTCAAAAGCTGCCTGCTTATCTCTCAGGTTAGAGCCCAAGCTGGAATCATACACTGGCTCAATTAGTCACTCAGAAAAAAGAAAAGACTCTTCTATTTCATGATCTTGAAAAAAAAAATCCCAAATTGGGTATCTAATTCCTTTCTATTCTTCAATTTAAAACACAAAAGCCTTAGAACTGGGTGAAAGGCGTTATTTAAATCCCTGAGCCATTGCTACTCTCTGATTTCTGGTTTGACACAAAAGTTTTAAAGTGTTTCCTTCTTTCATTTCTCTGCCTTCAGTGCCCTTTCTGCAGGGAGCAAACACAGCTCTGGCCATAATCACATTTAAGGGGTTGTTTTCCTCCCAGTCTTTAGATTCCGGGCATCCCTTGAGTGACTTTGTTTAGTCCGTATAACAGGGTTTTACAGATCTGATTCCCCAGTTAATATCCCCAGGTATAATTCACAGGGGCAGCAGTTTAGTGCCGTTTAAAGAATTTTCTCTCTCTCTTTTCTTACACTGCCCATGTCCTTGATACACATAAAGCAATATAATCCTGCTTGTCCCTTATATTGTGTGTCCAAGAGGACAAATGTTTCCTAACGGCGCTGTTTACTAAGCACTGTGTCTGTAAACTTGTAATTCAGGCAGACCAAGATATTTAGGTGGATTCAGATTTATCCCTGCGTTGTTTCAGCCCCGCTTCCCCTGGAGCTGATGACAGGTTTAGAAGTCATATTAGCTGTCCTTTGAAGTAAATTACATCTTGTAATCACGGCGCCGTTCATCGCTGGCCAGAGCAGTTATCAGCTGAAAGAAATAAAGGGTTTGGAGACCGTGCTATCTGTTTCTTTTCAGGAAGCCAGAAGTCCTCTCTCAACACAAGGGTGCAGAATGAGAGGGCGTCTTTTGAAAGCTATAATAAGACATGATTGTAGCCGCACATGTGAGGGGCTGCTTTGGGACCGTCTGGCAGCCAGAGTAGTTCAGCAGGAACAGGATGCTGCAGGCAAAGGGGGCAGGAGTGATGGAGCAGGGACAGGTAGCAAGGAGGGAAACAGAAGCTCCCATGATTCTATCTGGCAGATGTCATGTTCATTAGCACCATTGAACACTTTTGTGTAGATATGTATATGCGTGCATATATTTACATGTTTGTGCACATGCGGGTGTGCGTGTGCATGCATGCATGTATTTGGGTGTGCGTGCATGCGTGCGTGTGTGCCTGTGTGTGTGTGTGTGTGTGTGTGTGTGTGTGTGTGTGTGTGTGTGTAGACCAGAAAAACAACATCAAGTTCTTTCCTCGGGTGCCTGTCAGCTTTTCAGAAAGGATCTCTTATTAGCTGGAGTTTGCCAAGTAAGCAAGGCAAGCTAGCAGGGGAACTCCAGGATCCTCCTTTAATAAATTTCAAGTTCTCCCCCAACGGACACTGCTGTCTTAAATAGGGGTTATGGTAATGGAACTCAGGTCTTGTCATTTCAATAGCAAGCACTTCACAGATGGCATCATCTCCCCAACCACAATTCCACTAATTTTAAGGAAACATTTGAGAGTGAAAAAAAATTAGAGACTATATCCTATGAGCTTACATATTGGACCATTTAAGAACTAAGAGAATCAAGCTGGAATCCTGGCTCCCTGCATACGCGCACGCGTGCGCGCACGCGCACACACATACACACAGACACAAACGTGAAATATTTGAACTTAAAAGAAAAGGGAAATGATGCCTGCAAGGCAGATTGTTAACCTCCCTCCTCAAATGGTTCCATCAACCCTCCAAGGCTGTGAAGATGCTTGCTGTGGTCCTTAGACATCATGCAAGTGTTAGCCCACTGAGCACTTACAGCCCCAGATACTGATCACATTTGATAGTTTCATTTGCAGAGAAGAGCTGTGAGAAGTGCATGAGGCCTAATATACTTTCTTGCCCAGCTTTGGAGAAGCATCGCGCAGCCGGAATTTGGACCAAAACAGACCAATCCCCTCCAGACTCCTCTCTTAATCACTCTACAACATAGTCATTGAATAGAACTACTGAGCACAGTCAGGAGATACAGCATAGGTGTGTCTGATTACTCGGGAGAAAAAATCTAAGTCCAAATAGGTAAGGCATTCCTGGACTGTGAACTATAGTCCTTTACAACTTCTGAGATATGCTCAAGTCTCCTAGACATGACAACCATCTTGTTCTGATGATTCCTTGTTATTCTGAGCTGCGCAGGGGATGTTGAGGTACCTTAACTCATAGATAGAAGTAGTCTGGGGCCACAAGGTATTGGGGTGGCCCTTCACTAGCTCCCAATTATTAATGTCAAATTCACTCTCTAAAAGAATGTTATTGCCACCCACCCACGAGTTTCTGAAACCCAAGCATGAGAGAACTCTGTGACTGTAACATAAAAGGATTCAAAGTCACATGAGCCCGCTTTACTTAAGTCTGTGCAGAGCAACATTAGTGCTGCTATCTATACCCGGGTTTCCCATGATGCCCGAGAATATATTTGACGTGTGCAGTGGAGGTATTTGGCCAAGGGAAGTCAAATTCAACCAAAAGCTCATGGCAGAGTATTTGAGAAACATTCAGGGCCTTCCCAAGAGAGAATCAGTCTTACCATGCTGACATGACTTATGGTTTTACATTTTTCTAGGTATTTTGTTTACAATTATCTCTTTTGTCACTAAATATTCTTAAAATCTTATAATGGTTTATCTATATACATCTGCAGTTACATGTATGTGTATACACACATTCACTTATATATGCTTACTACTAAAAATATATATTCTTATATTCTTAAGCCATGACTTGTAATGATTTATCTAAATACACCTATATTTACACATATATGTACACATACACTTATATACATTATATTTGTTAGTAATATAGTATAATATGTATATTGTCATATATTACTATTATTATTTATTATTATTACTAACAAATCCTCTTATAGTGGCCCTTCAGTGTGTTCTTCCTTTCAGGCGGTCATGTATAATCCTGATATGTTGTCTTCCTACTTTCCTTCTTTTTCTTTTCTAAGGATTAATTATGGGAAGATGGCAAGAATAACAGTTTTATAATTTAGACTGTAACATTACTTGTAATAGCCAATCAATTAAAGTCTAAGTGTTTATTAGGAGGATAATGGTTAGATAAATTGGGTCGGTGCATAATACAAAATAACATGCAGTCATTTGAAATACTAATTGGAAATTTATGTCCTGACAAAGATGTCTTAACATGTAGCTGAACTTTTTTTTTTTTTTGGTTCTTTTTTTCGGAGCTGGGGACCGAACCCAGGGCCTTGCGCTTCCTAGGTAAGCGCTCTACCACTGAGCTAAATCCCCAGCCCCGTAGCTGAACTTTTAAAGTGTGCCAAAAACAGGGAGATTCTGAAGACATGTGAAAAGTCTGAATCAGTGTGTACCTATGACTGCTTATGTGACTGACATACATGTGGACAGGTGGAAGACCATAAGGTCCTGGGGGTGTCTACCACTTCTGTGTCTGGCTGAAAATGAATATGATCCACAGTGATCACATTCATAAAGACACCCAGTCTGTCTTTTCTGTGACAATCAAGTGGACCACCAGCCCCAGGTTGCATTGTAACCTTACAATGTGCTGAGGGATGCAAGTTCCTTTTGGCCTTCTGCTGCACATGGCTAGTTCAATGGATTTTGCTTCAGGAAGTCTCACAACCTGGTACCCCAAAAGCCCCCACATGTCACCTTCTAAAGTTGCAGATAATATACAGCACAGTGAAAAATAAGCTTCTGCTATAGCATGTTCCATGTGCGTGCTTGTGCGTGCATACTAGTGTGCATGTGTGTACAGGTGTATGCCTGTGTGTGAGTGTGCAGGAACATGGGTATATAGTCAGCAGGAGGGAATCCATTTTTAGGGTGCTACCTACTAAGGTCATTTTTCTAAGCTGGCTAGTGGGCAAGCTCAGGGGATCTTGTCTCCACATACTCAGCGCCAAGTTTCCAAGGTCATGCCTTGCATCTTTAGATAGGCGGCCAGGATCAAGCCTAAGTCCTCATGCTTAGATGTATGCTTTAACCCCAGCCCCTTTTAAACTGGGAGAAGCCTGGACCAGAGTTCCACCTTCCCTTCCTGATATCTTGCCTGCTACAACCTGGCTTATTTCAGAGATGGCTATAGTAGTGAGGGTCTTGCATTCGTGGGGCTAATGAATAAAGAGGAAAGAAAGGCTAGGATGGCTTTAGGGGTCATACAACTGCACAGTACCACAGTACTACACAGGAGCTGTCTGGGAGAATCATTGTGCAGTTACTTCCCAGGCTACGCTTGTATGCTGGCATCTATGTGGAGATCAGAAAATTTTCTGTAATGAGTCATAAAAATTGCTAAGTTACATTTAGCAGAAATGATGTAAGTAAGAAAAAGAAAATAACACATCAATCTTAATGGCAGTTTCGTTGACAACCAGCAGCTAAGAGGAAGATGGAAAGAAATAAGTCACGTATATTTTTGAAATTTAGAGAAGTATTTCCAAGACATTCTCTTGAGAGCTCATTCATTCATAAAATTGTGCCAGCAACTGCTTAATTTAAATCTGTGTGTATATGAATGTGTTATAGGTATATCTTTATGTGAACATATATTTATCTATCTGTTTCCATACCTTTATATTTATTTACATCACTGACTCTCAACTGGAGGTGAATTCCCCCACCAGGAGAGGAAAGAGAGAGAGAGAGAGAGGGGGAGAGAGAGAGAGAGAGAGAGAGAGAGAGAGAGAGAGAGAGAGAGGTGTTAGATGCCCTTCACTATCCACAAAGGATTCCAACCTCAACTCCATTTTTGATAATTAAATCTAAGTCCATTAAGTAACTTCTGTGCAACCTCCCGTAGATTTTACTAGTTTCTAAATGACTTATAATGCATAACATAATTTAAGATCACATAAATAAAGCACTTGTAATGGTTTTTTGGGGGGTGGTAATGACAAGAAAAATAGTCTGTACACGCTCAACTTTTTTTTTAACAAATTATTCCCAATCCATGGATGGTTTCATCTGTAAGAGCAGAATGCACAGACAGAGACAGGATTCACAGCAAAGAAGAAAAGTTGCCTTGCTCAGTGCTCTGCTAAGATACCATTGGGTAGCTGTCTTCCTTTGAAGGTAGACTCCATAAGACTTCAGAAAGTAAACAAAACTCACACGCCCTAAAGCTTCTGCAACTTAGAAGATTCGTATATTAACAAATGTTGCCGGCGAGGATGCAGTCCACCTACAAGGCTGTTGCATGCTCTTCAGGAGCTCCAGGAACATAGTTGCATGAACCATTTCTGTGCCAGGGTGGCTTCTTAGCAATGCAGCTGCCTTTATGTCACCTGTGATCCTGTATGCCCTCACCCTACCACTTCACAGAATCACAACAAACTCAGTTGATTCACCAAGCTAGGCATGGGTAAACTGGTTTCTTCAGTCTGTGGTCCACGCCCTATCTAGGATAGATATACATTTGTTCATGTATCCTAAAGAAGAGACATACAACAAATTACAAATCAAAATGCTTTATCAATGTCAAGTATATCCCCTATGATTATCTCAGCCCTGCTTGTATGACTGTATATGTGTGTATGTGTATGTGTGTATACTATATATATATATATATGTATATATACATATATATATATGTGTGTATACTATATATATATATACATATATATATATATATATATATGAACAAGACCGCAGAAAATTAAGTTGTGTTCCCAGTACCTCTTCCTCATCTCAAGTCCCATCCTCATTGATAAATGCCCAGCTCATTCAGAAAAGTTAATACAACACCAAGGAACATGAGAACAGAAACAAAAGAGAGGCACAAGGCCTTTGGTAAAAGTGCATTTTCACAGAACACAATGAAAGATAGCTTACATATTTAAATCATCAAGCAATCCATACCAAATAGGAGCCTAGTGTCAAAATGGATCCAAAATGCCTACAAAATCCAACAATAAGAGCGGTCATGTCAACAACTGATGCTCTGGATGACACAGCTGATACTACAGATCTCATAAAGCCGAAGAAGAAACTTCTGCAGGCTTGGACTTGACAGCGGACTCTTGCTTAAAGATTTGTTTATTTTTACTTTGTATATATCAGTGTTTTACCTGCATATATGAATGTGTACACTGTGTGACGGGACCTGAAGGCAGTCATCTTATCACATTGAAGAAATAGCTTTTAAATACAGAGGGGTAGGTAACAGGAAGAGGCCTTCGTGGTGACACCATTTGAACGCTTTGATTGGACCTTACCATAATCCACTTTATATTGAGGTTTTGTTAATGCATTTTTCTTAAGCTGGTTCCAGCTGTATGTACAACACTAGTGACTGAAAACTATCCGGAGCTATCTTCTGGAGAGAAACCATAAAAATACAAAGTGAAAAAGACATGAGACACATAGTTATGGCAAGGGTCAGGTGCCACGGAGAGTTCATTTGGGCTGACAGTTACATTCATGTGTGTTCATACGGGGGGAGGTATGCATGTGTGTATTCATGTGTTTGTAGGGCAGAGGTCAGTTTGGGGCATTCTTCACATCACTTCTCCACTGTTTCTGGAGTTTGGTCTCTCACTGACCTAGAGCTCAATGACAGGACCCACAGCAGTCATTCTGCCTTCACCTCTCCCATAAGATGACAGGCGCAGTACCATGCCTGGTTTATTGCCCGGGTGCTGGGGATCTGAATTCAGGGCCTTGTGTTTGCATTACCAAATCACCCATCTCTCCAGCCTCTGTAGGTGCCTTTGGAACTAGAATAATTTGGTTATGATTTTTATTTGTTTTGAGGTGGAGTAACAATCTCATAAAGAAAGCATCGCGGTCCTTCCGAGAGCTTGTTAGGTAGCTCATGCTGACCTGGGACTTAACAACTGTACTGACTTCTTCCCAACGGAGAGCCCAGGTCTCTGCATCTGTGTATAAGAGACTCTACTCTGAGAGCACAGGAAGGGCTGTCAAAGAGAAGAGCAGGCCTTCCCTGCAGCCTACCTGAGTGAACTGGGATCTCCAGATGCTGTGTGGCCCTTGCATACCATACCAATAGCCAGCCCATCCTCCTGACTCTAGACATCTAAGTGAATCACCACACACATTGCTTTTGACAATGGAGTCTTAAGCAAATGATTATGCATTTCCGGGTACTTAGAGCTGTTTATTATTAAAATACAGTGAATATCTGTTTCATAGACTCCTGAATAAGATTTCAGTTGTTTGAAAAATGCATCCCACAGTTCTCACAAGAAAACTCTGTGTTCTGTGTGTCAAGCTATATGGAAACACTTTAATTAGGAGAAGATGAGGATGCCAGGCCTGCCTTACACTTCTGCTACTCCATCACATATACAGAGGTGCGACCTTACCAAGAATTTCCCATCGGCAAACAGACTCTGATTCCAAGTGCCTGAACATCACAGAAAACAACAATAAAATGAGCTAAATCATGTCTGTTGTGATGGGCAGCAAGGGCATTCCTCTGTTGACTCCCTCTGAACTACAGGAAGCCGCATGATGAGGAGAGTGAGTATTTGTCATTCGGAATAATCACTGTTTACAGCATCATTCAGCGAGCAGAGAAAGGTGGCGTCTTTGATCTAATGAGCATTCAAGCCAGGGCTCTGCACGGCTGGTAGAACCCCACAGAGGCATCTCAGGGAATTAGACAGGACTCTACTTCACAGAGGTGAGGGCCTCCCAAGACATGTCAAGATGAAAAATAGAAGATGAAATGTCTCTTTTGAGCACAACATGGAGGGGCTACGGTCTGATTGAAAAGGAATAGAAAACAGCCAAAATAAAAGCCAAGCAAAGAAGGAGGAGCCTGGCTGAAAAATCTCCCTGTGAGGAATGCTCCTGGGCTCATGCATGTGGGTAACTAAAAGGATGACTGACTTTCCTGTTATTCCGCATCTGTGAGGATCAGGGATTTGGATTTCCCAAGACAAGGCAGATGAGGAGCTCACCTGAGAGAAGCTTAGGAAAGTGCCCTAGAACACACCTGAGTGCTCCATTCTACCCTGAAAGTCTTTCTTTCCTTGTATGAGAACAGCTGAGAATGACTTTCCAACCACTGGAAATTGAAATTCAGAGAATCGGGGCCCTACTCCATCAGGGAGAAAGTGATGCCTGCAAAATCACGACCCAGCGTCTTTGCCTGGGAGCCTGCCTAGCTTGCTCTTTCCCTGGCAGCCATCTTGGTATTCGTTCATTTGCTTACTAATTCATGTCTGTGTGTCTGTGCTCACATGTCTGTGTAGGTGTGTATGCATATATGTGCCCGTTGGTAGAGGGTGAAGGTTAACTCTGTGCCAGGTTATCATGGTCATACCTCAGGAAGCAGCCATACTTTTGTGGTGTGCTCGCCTTTATTACTTCTGAGATGGGCTCACTGACTTGTCAGGTGGCCAGAAGGATCCAAGAATTCTCTTTTCCCTACCTTCTCAGCAGGAGGAGAGAGGGCCACTATGCTCGGCTGTTTTGTTTTGTTTTGTTTTGTTTTGTTAAGTCAGTGCTATAGGTAGGACTTGGGTCCTTCAGATTTCACAGCAAGGACCTTACCAATTGAGCTGTCTCAGTAGACACTACTAATTCATTTTTTACTGCTGAAGATTGAACCTGTCGCCTCATACATACCAGGAGAGTGCTCCATCATGGAACTGATCCCAGAGCCTTCTGATCAGTACGCTTGATTCTCCTCATCTTTTTAAAGGAATTAATTTAAGTTTACAATTACCATATAAAGTAATGAGTGTCCTGAAGGCATTTTCATACTTAGCTTTTCTTGATCACCCACACTGTCTCCTCCTCTCCCACCCCTCGTTCCTCTCATCCACCCTGCCTAATTCTCCTCTCACTTGTATTTCACACACTTACAAGTGCTATCTCTTTTTACACACTACAAAATAAATAATGTTTGTTTTCAACAGGAGTTCATGATTTGAGGTCCTGCACCATTATCTTTAGTTAAATCTGCATTGCCAGGGCAGGTGATCACGTAGAGCCTGCTGGAAAATACCTAGCCTCATTACTATCTCTTCGTAATCTATACCATATGGTCCTGGCTGTGGTGAGAGACCTCTCTTGCCAGGCTTAGGGCAGAAGGCCTGGAAGCAGCTAGGGGTAGTCACACCTTAAAGAGAAACAGCTCAAGAAGCTGTTCATATGCTCTCAGCTACGTAATATCCAAAATTGACATGTGTATGTTCATTTACTTCCATGATCTTCACCTTTGCTGAGTTCTGAAGCAATGCCTCCAGGTTACTGCTTCACCTTCACGGATAGGTAGATGTGCTGATGTAGGTTACAGTGGCTATCATATGCAGTAGGGGCACAAAACACGTCAGCGAACTCTGGCTCAATTATGTTTTATTTGGAAAAAAACTTGTCAATCTTAGGAGTCACTTTAAAGACAGAGAGCCTTAGGACAGCGACACGGATCAGGGGTTAAGGCACTTGATACCAAGACTGACAACCTTAGTTCATTCTCTGGAGCCCACATGGTGGAAGGAAAGAGCCTACTCCAGCAAGTAGTCCTTTGTCCACATGTGTATATGAGCACTGTGGCACCCACAAATAAATGTAAAGATGAATTAATTAATTAATTAATTAATAGACAGGTAGATACCAGATAGATCATCAGTCTGAGGACATGGCTCAGTTGGTAGAGTGACTGAGTGAACAAAGCCCATTGTTTGGCCTATGATACCACAGAAACCAGACATGGCAGCACACGCCTATTATCCCTAAAACTTGAGAGGTAGAGGCAGGAGAATGAGAAAAGTCCAAGTTCATCCTTGGCTATAGAGTCAGTTCAAAGCCAGCCTGGGCTACATGAGACCCAGTTGCCAAACCAAAAAGCTCTAAATACAGGGCTCCCAATGCCGACTTTAAAGGTTGCTATTTACATTGTTTATTTGTTTTTTGGCTCTCCAGCCTCTCAACTGCACTGACCATGATACAGTCACCTTCCCTACCACGCGCAGCCAGCTTTATTAGCCTCTAACATTTTCCAATCCCATTATTTGTAGATTCCCCTCCTTTTCGATGAGTAAATAAAACAAGCAGGGAATGGAAAATTTATTTTGGCATCACACCAACCTAATTAAACTGCAGTTTCATTAGACTGCAGCGGGCTGCCGAAAAATAATGTAATTGACCTATTAAAAGTTACTACTTTGGTTCAGTTTTCGGAGCTAGGAGAAATTGCACTGTGATTTAAAATGCCTAGTTACCTTGACAAAACAGCCTGAGAAGGCTGGGGAAAAAAACAACCAGGAGTTACAGAGAAAGGAGAAAATCCAATTAAAAAGAGACAGGTAACAAGATGTTCTCCACAGTCACAATTACTTGAAGGAAAGCAACAAAATGAAATGGGATCTAATAAAGCTTCCGTTATTTCCTTGATTGACTGAGTACTGCTCATATGCAGGGGCTGGATTAGCTGCTCCCCCAGAACACAACAGTGATGGGTGGAGCGGATATCCCGCCTGCCTTTATCTCTCCCTCCGGGGGTGTCAACACATCCCTTGTTCGTGCAATCCTCTCCTAGTCTCATGCCACCTGGATCACAATAGGATTAATGCCCAATTTTGATGCTACGTAATATTCTGGACTGGCCAAATCAGATCACGGGATGGCCCTGACTTCAGTGACTGATGCATTCTGGGACCAATCCTAAGCCATTAATGGAATTTTGTGTATGTTCGTGAGCATGCTTACATGTGTGTGTGTGCCTGTGTGTTGAGTGTCTGCACATGTGAATGGACGATGTAGACAACAGGTTTTCTCTATTTTTTGAATCAGTGTGTCTCACTGAATCTATCCATTTCAGCTAGACTGCTTGAAAGGACAGCAAGCATCCATGGTTTGCCTGTCTCTGCCTTGAAATGCTGGGATAATACACAAACATGGTCATATATGACTTTTCTAAGGGGGCTGAGGATTCAAACTCCAGCCTTTTGCTCACATAGCAAATGATCTCACGCCCTGATCCCCGATTACTGGGGCCTTAGATAAAGGAACCAGGGAGGAGGCTTCTCTTGTCCACGTGGTCACTGAGCAAAAGAAGAAAAAAAATAACAGGCTTTTGTTTTATTTCCCCTGTGTTATTGGGCTATCCAGTTGATAAGGGGGTGGGGAGAAGGCAAGAGAAGAAAGGAGAGAAATGACATAGGCCAGAAAGAAAGTGAGAGAAAGGCAACAAAAGAGGAGACAGTGCACAGGAGGAGAAATGAAAAAAAAAATGGAGAAGGGAAGGAAGGACAAATTTTGATTCTAACTCAACCTTGGATTTTTGTGGTATCTGTGTGTGTGTGTGTGTGTGTGTGTGTGTGTGTGTGTGTGTGTGTGTGTGTGTATGTGTGTGTGTTGGGGGTCATTCTCCCCCTAATGTTATGAGTCATGTTCTCTCCCTGAAGAGGGAGCATGCCTTTTGTCTAGACGGGCTGCCAGCTAGCTCAAGGAATCTCTAGTCTCTGCTTCCTCAACCCTTGGATCGTAGACACCTGTATCTGGTATGTACAGGGCGCTTCAAGGATCAACTTGGGTCTTCATGCTTATGTGGCAAGTACTTTAGTGACTCAGCCATCAGGAAGAAATCAGATAGAGGTGAGCACAAACTGGGCCAATGGCACGTAGTCCACTGAGAAGACTCCATCCCTTCCACCATCAACCACAATGTACAAACCCAGGGAGGCGCTGCACTAGTGTTGCTGCAGAGATGGCATGCCGGCTTTGGATAGCCAAGGTCCCTCCCACCACTAGACCCAGATGGGAGCATTCCTAAATAACCTGCTTAGTTCCTGTATTGGGATTGGGCTAAGAGTCATACCCGTTGGGTGAGTCCACAGAGAAGTCAGATGTGGATGTTGAGTTTGAGGGCATTCATTCCTAAGTGGGCAGATGAGGTCTAGTGGGCCTTTCACCAAAGACTTTCTTAAGATCACAGGAACCCTATTCACTCACTCACTAACTCGCTAACTGACTCATTCATTCATTCATTCCCTCATTTCCTCATTATTTCTTCAAATTCCCCCTCCTCCCAATACAAAGCAAGCATGTTCCTAGGCACATAAGACATGGAAATTGGGACAAATACATTCTGTGATATTCTCAACTTAGAGTTGGTCATTAATAAAATATTCATGCAGGTCGTCCTTTCATTATGTGGAGCTGAAGGGATACCAACTCTGGGCTGGGCTGCACAAATCAGGGAAGGACTCTCAGAAGTGGCATTTCTCAGGACGGGCCACATATTTCAGTGAAGGATTTAAGTGACAACACTATAAGATCTCTCTCTCTCTCTCTCTCTCTCTCTCTCTCTCTCTGTGTGTGTGTGTGTGTGTGTGTGTGTGTGTGTGTGTGTGTGTGTGTGCGTGTGTGTGTGTGTAGGCCTATGTATGTGTGCATGTGGGTCTGAGCGCACATGTGAATGTGGATGTTGACATGGCTCCCTTCCTCTATCATTTATTTGTTTGTTTGTTTGTTTGTTTGTTTGTTTATTATTTATGTATTTATGTTGGCTTGCTTGCTTATTTATTGAGATAGGGTCTCTCATTGAAATCGAAGGTCAGTGATTGGCAAACCTGCCTGACCACTGAGATCCAGGGATTCTCCTGTATTTCTCTGTTACTATGATTACAATAAGAGTGCCATCGAGCCTAGCTTTAATTTGTATAGATGCTGGGGATCATGCTTATTCAACAGGCACTTGAGATGTTGTACTATCTCCCCAATCCCAAGACTGTTCTTGATGGAGTGGCCCAATGCCAGTTCCCTTGGTTAGGGAATCAAGGTAATTCAAAAGACTATGTAGACCAAGCGAGGATAGAATGGTCTGTCTGAGCTGAGGCCAAGTCATTGCAACCAAAGCCTCCAACATCTTGAGGGAAAGCATATGACTACATCTGAACACTGGAAATCTCCAAGAACCAGCAATAATGTCTGGCCATGGCTCTGAGTGGGATGATTTGTTGTTCTTCTTATAGATACATTATACCAAACGCTGTACAGCCACTGATCTCTGATGTAGCTGCTTAGGTCAAGTTTCCAATTAAGCAGGTCAAGGACACATGAATTAAAGTTTATTTCATTTACCTAGCTTTATAGGTTGACGAGCTCCTTCACATTTTCAAGGACAGCCAGGCATGTTTAAAGACAGGGAATCAAAAGGAGATGGACTCTGATAATTCAGGCAATAAAGTCAAAATTAATAACTGTTTAATTACATTTCCCCAAAATGCAACATTATGTCAGCATCATTGACTGTTAAATTTAGGAGTCATAAATACTTTATTATGTTGGAAGACGAGTTGTGAGGTAGAAAAATCTACGTTTCTTCAGTGACTGCTGAGAAATAATAGCTAATCACAAATTAAATGAGTTATTGAGTGCTAATTGCCTTCAGCGGAAGGCTGTAAAATTCTTTCAGAAACTTTTACTTGAAAGTATTTTCGGTTTCATATTAAAGCTGGCAGCAACTTAATGTGGTTTATCTCATTTTTTTTTCTTTTCTTCTTAATCATTTTTTAAATGTTTAGACGTATATAAAATAGATTTTATACATGTACCTCCCACCTCTATTGATCTCCTTGCCCCTTCCATTTTAAAATATTGATTTTGTTTAGAATTATATATAGCATGGAGGGTTGCGCATGTGAGTTTAGGTGTCCACAGAGGCCAGAGGGTTTGGATCCCTCTGGAGCTGGAGTTGCAAGAAGTCGTACTGAGCTTCCAGCTGTGACTGCAGAAAACCAAAACTCAACTCTGTCATAAAAGCGCATGCGCTCTTAACAGCTAGCCACCTCTCTGGGTTCTTCCTCCCTTCTTAATGTTGACACATGATACCCAGGGATTAGATAACCCTTTGCTGAGGTCAGGCTATGTACCTTAAAGGACATGAAGCCATAGTTTGTTCCCACTAGATGTCAGTAGCACCTCTTCAGTGGTGACAGGCAGAATTATCTCTGATCATTGCCAAATGTCCCCTCTGGAGCAAAAGGGACTTGAACAAAACCCTGTACTTTTGTGCACGGATGGGGGCCAACTTTACAGGTATCCAACTTTGTTAAAATATCATCATCTCCAACTGTAAAGGCGTGTCTCGAGTGAAATGTACCTGTCGTCTCAGACAACCTCAGTAAACACAGCCCAGAGCAGCTTGCTCATGAGGGAAGTAAGAGCCAGAGGGAGGTGACACCCTCAGCTGACCAACACAAGGGCTACCTGCTTCTGAGAAAACCATGGGGTGTTTTCATAGAGAAGCTGTAACCGCAGTGGAAGGGTCAATGTCTGTCATCTTCACAGCAATACTGTCTCTGCTCAGTACTTGCTCATGTTTTCTTAGAGAGATCGTTGGTGCTAAAAACAACTCTGCAGGGGGAAAAGGTTTCTTTCTCAGAGCAACACACAACAGGACAGACAGAGGATAGATACTCTGTGTCAGCTCTAAAGGCAAAAGAATGTCAACAAAGATCTGTAAGGATAAATGAGTAACCACCCTCTCTAGAGCAAAAGATGACCTCTACCATCAGGAGAGCAAAGAGGCAATACCTCTTATGGGTCACAGATTCCAAAGTGTAGTGGGACTTTACAAGCCTTCAGAGGACTAGCCTACCTGCGCATGAAAATCTAGCCAAGTATAGCCTTTCTTAGCAAACAGCACATGGCGGGTCTGTGTTGGTCTATGTAAACCTTTTAACCAAACTATGTAAATTGAATCAGTCAACTCTCAATCACTGTGACAAAAAATACTTAAAAATGAGTTCAAGAAAGAAACCTTTACATTTTACTTTTGTAAGCATGTATATTTGTGTCATAGCATGTGTGTGTGTGTGTGTATGAGTGTGTGTCATGGCACACGTATGTCTCATGGCATTTGTGTGGAGGTCAGAAGACAACTTTCAGAAGCTAGTTCTATGCTTGCACCATGTGAACTGTAGAACTGCCACTCAGCTCATCTTCATGACAGGAGTACCTAGCTTCTGAGCCATCTTGTCTTACTGAGTTATTTATTTTGACTCATAGATTTAGGGCTTCAGTCTAAGGTCCTTTGACCCCACACGCTTAGATGGAGGATTGTGGCAGCAGGAGCACACAGGGTTGAGGGAAAGCCCTCTATTTCCTCACAGAGAGGAACAGAGAGAAACAGGAAAGGAAGGCCAAAGTAAGTCATACCCTAAGGCCACTCGCCCTGTGTGATTCACTCATTTGCATCAAATATACCCTTTCAACTGGGACCGCCTATCTCCCTTTCAGGAGTATCTGGAAATGCCCTCATATCACAAGTTCACTGAGGCATTTATATAGATCAAGGTGGATCCTTGGCATCTAGATGTTTCTTGAAACTCTGTTGTGGATGCCTGCAGAACTAGGCTTCACTAATACGCCAAGCACTTTTCACATGGTTAAGTGCATGATTAAAATTCCTCATTGCCAGCATTGGTAAGCCAGTATGTCCCCTGAACACTTTGGAAAGCTGGCTAAGGGGTGGGGGGGAGAAGGCCAAGAAAATGAGGTTAAGGGATCACCTATGACATTCTGAGGCACAATCTCGTATACCCAGGCTGTCTTTGAATATGCTAAGTAGTCTAGGAGGATCTTGAGTTTCTGGACCTCCATTTTCCATCTCTCAAAAGCCTGGATTACAGATGTGTATCATCATGCCTGATTTATATGGTGCTAGTGACTGAACCCAAGGAATCAAGCATGCTAGTCACTGCCAACTGAGCCACACCCCCAGGCCCATGGATTTTTCTACAAGGTCATTTTTTATATGGTTCATCTAAAGCAAAACATAGTGTTTGAATAACTTCTGCACCTAGCCTAGGAGTTTTGGTTTGGGGGAAAGGAGAGCAAAAACATCCCCTATGAGCTGTTCATGAAAATTAGGGTGGTGTGCCTTTGTCTGACTGCTAGATTCACCCAAATCTGTTCAGGTGCCAATCAAAACTTGCCTGACCTTAACATTGCCTTGGGTGACACAAACCTGTGTCTGATTGTCCACCTAGGACTGCCATAGCCATGTGCTACTTTGGCACAGTCTCAGCCTGTCTAAACTCAGCACAGCCTCATCTGTAGAGAGGGGCCAGAGATGACACCTAGAGATGATCTAGTTCTCGGGATAGATCCTCCAGAAGAACTGGGCCAAAAGCAGCCCCTCTCTTCAGTTGTTACTATTCATCCTCTGTGACATTTCTGATTGTGCAATGTTGAGGAGGAAACATGAGCCTAGCCCCTTATTTGTATGCATGAGCAGACCCCTGTGGGACTGTGTCTTAGGGAGTGCTTGATCTGCCACAGTGTTTATTAGTGTGGCTTTGCATATCAGTTGGCCTAATGATTCACTGGCCACATAATTAGAAAGTAACGTTTCTCTCCAGGTAATTGACACGCTGGCATTAAGAGTCAAAAGTACTTGGAAGTCACTAAGGGAAGACTCATGTGAATCAAATGTAGTGATGGAAAATTTCAAAGAGCATGGTTGCTTAAATGAGGGCACGTGTCAACCAGTGTGGGATGTGCACTGAGCCTTCACAGAGGATCAGGGACATGGTTGCATGGGTAAAACCCCAGCTGCATTAGCACAAGGACCTGAGTTGGGTCCCAGTACCCATATAAAAACTGGAAGTGGTGGTATGTCCCAATACCCCTGCCTTGGAAAAGCAGAAAAAGGTCAATTCTTGAGGCTTGCTGGTTAGCTAGTCTGGCCTAAGCAATTGGGTCCAGGTTCACTGAGACATCATATCTCAACAAAAAAAGACAGAAAAGAATCAATCAAGACATTTAAGGTCAACCTCTGACCTCTGTCCTTACACGGAAAGATGCTCACACCCAAGTTCATAGCCTTAGTTCTTCCTTCCCACTTTTCTGTTTCTCTACTCCTCTCCTCCTTGGATTTTCCTTTTCTCTTATTTTCTACTCCATCTTCCCCCATCGATGTTTCTCTTCTCCTTTTCTCTGTTTCTCCTCTTTCCCTACCCCTCCCCCGCCTGCCTCTCTCTCTCTCTCTTTTTCCCTCTCTCTCTCTCTCTCTCTCTCTCTCTCACACACACACACACACACAGACACACACACATACACAACACACCTCCCTGTGAACTTTAGAGCCAAAAGCCTGCATTGAACAAAATATAAAACCAGAGATCCCTTTCACTGTTGATTTTTATTTATTTCTTCTTCTCAACACTCACTGAAGCAGATGCATGTTCCACCAACTACTCAGTCAAGGACAGAGTAATGAGCACACTGTCCACCTCTAAGGCCATGAGTCACAGCACCTGTCCTTGCTACTGGTGTCTCCCAGGGACACCAGTTTGCAAAACCTCCTCCACCCTGGTCATTTCAGGCTAGGACAACTGGATGGTGATGACTTGCAGAAGTGACCTCAGAGTCCCACTTCATAACACAAAGATTAACCACACCTGCACACCGCAATCATAGCAACGAACACCTGTGACCCTAGCGCCCAGGAAGCTGAGGCAAGATGACCTTGAGTTTGTAAGCTAACGTACACAGTGAATCAAAATTCTCTCATTCACTTTCTCCATCTCTGTCTCTCTCTGTTTCTCTCTCTGTCTCTGTCTCTGTCTCTCTCTGTCTCTCTCTCTCTTACACACACACACACACACACACACACACACACACACACACACTAACCATGCCATCTGATGTCTACTGTGAGTTAAAAGTCAGGCAACTTCTTGTTTTGTCTCTTTCCAGAGCCAAACTGTAAGACTCTTGATAATAACCACCATGGCCAGACTCTATTATATAGGGAGAATTCCAATACAGAGCTCCTAACAAAGTAATCTTATTTGGGGCACATGCATCTGAGGAGCACAGCCCTGCCCTAGCTGTGTCCCCTTGGCCAAATGACTTATCTCTCTATGACCTACCCCTCTCCTTTATGTTATCATGGTCCTCCCTCAAATATGCTTCACTTACTATAATTTAAGGTGCCTGTGGCCAGTTGTCATTCCAAAATACTAATATTCACTTTGTGCCTTTTGAGAGATAAGCAGTAATAATAATAATAATAATAATAATAATACTGACTGGAATTTGGTTTTCAACACTCACACTGAGGCATTTCACAGCCATTAAGTCCAAGTCCAAGAGATCCACGCCCTCTTCTAGATTCTTAAAGTATTTGCACACCTATGGAATACACTCATAAACATATATACACATACATGCATATGCACTGAGATAGGAACACACGATTAAAATAAAGAAGAAACCTTTAAGACAAGTATATATGTTTGTGAAAACCATAGTAAGTATTAGGCCTTGGTTCTGGCCAGGGCTAAGTACTGGTCATGATTTCAGGACTACAATGAAGGTGTTGGAGCTTAGCCATCCCAGGTAGAACCAGATTACTGTAAATAGCAAATACCCATTCTTCCATTGTCCCTCAAGTTGATTCCCGTGCCTTCTGAGCACTGATAGAACAATATGAAGGCAGGGACAATAACGTGACTTAGTTCTTTCCAATAAGACTTGGTGTAAGTAACCTTTTTCACTGCCTGTCAAGGTATCTACGTGCCAGAGTGTCGAGGTTTTTAGGCAAGCTGCCCCCGGAATAACAGTGTGGGGCCATCACTGATGACAGCATTCCTTAAGAGCAATACCCTGGGAAGGATTAGACAGTGCTTGACAAGAGCCTGGCAAAGAGTAGGCTCTGCTGAACAAGTAACGAACTCTTCGTGTGTTGTGTCCCTGGCACTTCAGACTGTGACCATACTATAATGGAGCTTTTTCTGATGAATACCAATGGAAGCATAGGCTGGAGATGGCTTCGTGGTTAAGGTCACTGGCTGCTCTTGCAGAGGACCCAGGTTCTGTTCCCACCACTGACATGATGGCTTATAACACTCCATAATTTTAATTACAGGGGATCTGATGCCCTCTCCTGGCCTCTGTAGGGCATGCATGGTATATACATACAACATATGTGCAGAGCAAAACCATCATACACATAAACACCACACACATGCAAACTCACAGGAGTGCATGCACACACACACACACACACACACACACACACACACACACACACAACCAAAACAACAAAACCTTCTCAATTTCTGTGAGATAATTCTCTTTAATACTGCCTTCCCCAAGATCTGGAAAGTTCTTTTTTTTTCCTTCGGAGCTGAGGACCGAACCCAGGGCCTTGTGCTTGCTAGGCAAGCGCTCTACCACTGAGCTAAATCCCCAACCCTGGAAAGTTCTTTTTAATTTGTCTTCTTTTCACTGAAAGTACTCTCTTCTATGAGTGGAATTCAACTATTGCTTCTTTCTCCATTTCCATAAATCCCCCACCAGTTGGTATTTTCCTCTAGGTTCAATCCTAATAGAATGCAGAGAGCCAAGTCAAAAACTTGCCATGGTGGGGGCAAGGCTGCTCAGTAAGTAAAGACACCTGTCTCCAAGCATGCTAATCGGACTTCCATCCCCACTACATGTGGAAGAACTGGCTCCTTCAAGTTGTCCTCTGACCTCCAAATATGTCTAGTGGTACATAGATGCCCACATACATATCCACATAAAAATAGATATGTTCACACATAAATGTCATTAAAATAACTTTCTAGAAGAGCCATAACATAGCTCTCAAGTGTCTAAAATCCTTATGGAAATGTACAACTGAGAGAACATTTAAATTTAAAGAAAATAGAAATACCGCATGCCAAAGACTACACCCATGCTTCATGAAGCATGTAATTGCTTTTAGATACCCGGCTGTAATTATGTTTATCGGAGCTATGATATGACACGCAGAAAGTGACTCACAGAGAGAAACTTAGGCTGTGCCATTCTCAAAGGTCGATCTTAAAGACTGTGTTGAGATCTGGCCTGTCACCTTAGGAAGAAACACAGCCTTCCTACTACAAGTGTCAAAGTGACCATATGCCAGCATTACTGGGTGTCAGCTCTTCAAAGAAGCTTCTGACAGAAAAATATCACTTCAACCAACCATTGAAACCCATCCTGTCCAGCAGATGGACACCTCCATAATACCTCATGGCACTCACACTTCTAGTATGGAATTTCAAGGTAAGACAGCAATGGTAAGAGCACGTCATCTAAGCAAGCGCTGGAGCAATGCTAACAGCTGGTATGAACCATGTGCATGATCGTGATAAGTGGAGGCTCAGCCTTCTGCGAGGACTAATGGCAGCTGTACTACCCAGATGGGGAAACGGAGGCTTGGATAAGTGACATGTTTGTGATCCTGCAGATAGTATGAATCAGGAAGCCATGGGAAATAGTAGGCCTCATCTATTCTAGGCTACAGCCCAATTGTCCACCAGCTGGAGCATACCTGCCAAAGAAGCAGAATTTTTCAAGGGAATAAGAGTGTTGCAGAGTCAAAGAATCACACTGCGAACAGAGAAGGAAGATGTCTTTTAGAGCTAAGCCTAGCAGAGCAATCTGGCACATTCGCCAGACGAGGAAGGATGTATATGTTACTGTGTCCCTAAATGCACCCATTACATCTATGCCAAGAAACAAAAAAGGCCGAGAGAAAAGATGGTTGCTGGTGTGTCTCTGACAGGCCAGTGGGTGTCACTGCCTCCCCACAGAGCTCCAAGGGATCCTGTAGCAGGCTGCTGCTGCCTCAGACACCCCACTTGCTTGCCTGCACAGAGCTCTAAACCTGGGGTCTTCTGCATCAAGTAACCTTTCTAAGACTTATCATCCTTGTGCCTCAAACAGCAGATGACAGAGCTGTTCTCTCAGATATCTCCCTCAGCAGTGTGTCCCTAGAAAGCTGAGATGGATCAGAGGTGCAGGAATCACACGGATCTGGACTCACAGTGACTGAGAGAAATAAATGCTAATGCTTTCCCAAGTTACCACAGTAAGTAGAAGACAAGCCAGGATAGCAGAATATCCTTAAAGGAACTCCTCAAACTTGACAAAAAGGTATACTGGGCTACAGGAGAGAACCTTCCCTGGCTCCCTCTTTCCATAAGTGGGGAGAAGATTCTCCCAGTACCATGGCACAGATGGGTGTTGGGGGACGTGCTTGAATTGCAGGTCTCTCCAGGGTTTGGAGTCATACTGGAGGCCAGCCATGGGTAGGGGTTCTCTCCAGGGTCTGAAGGAGTGTTGGAGGTAGCATTGGCTAGGAAGTCTCTTCAAGGTCTGAGCTGTGGGTAAAGCAGCTTAACAAGAGACCTAAAAAGCTTGCCCATCTGTGTCTGGCATGGTTGCCTATTCTGCCATTAAACTGGAATTCAAGGTCACCCATGGAAAATGTTTACTGTGCAGAAGAAGGTCTGAAAATACAAAAGGCATAATTCATACTGAATAAACATCCACAGAGGCAAAGGTAGGAAGCCATGAATGAACACAGGCAAGCTTAGGGCAGAGGCATCAGTTTGCAGTGGTGTGTGCAGTTTTGATCTTGTGGCACTTTGTGTGTGTGAAAATGACACAATGAAATGCATTCTTTTCTTTTCATAGGCTCACTTATAAAAAGAAAAGTAAAGAAAAGAAAACCGTTTTCAACCATTGCCATTTAAAAAATAGCACATACCCATTAAAGAATAGGTGCAAAAATTTCTAATTAGATCTTAGATGACTTATAGGGCTCCATTGACTTTTTCGGTGTCTTCTACAGTGCTGGAAACAGATTAATTAAATATGCATCATGAAAGCAAGCAAGTATTCACATACATGATGTACACCAATTTTATACATGCAAATAATCTAAATACCACATATATAATATGCAAATTATACATTCCTCGTACACACACACACCACAAACACATACACACGTACACACACACACGTAATATCTTTTGTTCTCTCTCTCTCTGTCTCTCTCTCTGTCTCTGTCTCTGTCTCTCTCTCTCTCTCTCTCTCCCTCTCTCTCTCTCCCTCTCTCTCTCTCTCTCTCTCTCTCTCTCTCTCTCTCTCTCTCTCTCTCTCTCTCTAGTCAAGAACTGAGTTGCCTAGACTGGCCTTGCACTCGTTCTGTAGTTCAGGCTAGGCCTTCAACTCCTGTCCTCCTGCTTCAGCCACTGAGGGGCCTGGAGTCACAGGCATGTGCCACTCTCACTGGCATCACAAGTGCATCTGTGTGGAAGATGACACATCATTTTAAGATGTTAGATAGACCTTGGCACTAGAGCAATGACTAGTGAAACGTGTTTGAAGCTCTTCCTGAGGACCTGAGTTCACCTCCCAGTGCCTATGTCAGGTTGTGCATAGCTACCTGTAACTCCAGCTGTAAAACATCCAATGCCCTCTCCTGGCCTATTGGGTACCACACACACACACACACACACACACACACACACACACACACACACACACACACACACACACAATATACACCCATGCATGCATACAGATACATCTATACACATAAAAATATTAAATAAGCTTTTAGATATATAAGAAATATTAGAACGTCACACACTAACAAGTATCCCAGGAAGCTTACCAAGAATGAAGGACACACTCCGTATTGTTTCCTTCATATTTAAGTGGAGCTATGTTCTTGTGCATAGAATGACTGCTAGAAACAGTATGCAAGGCTGCCGCTGAGAGGCCTATCTATGCAAATCCTAATGATGCTGTGGAGTGGTCATAATGACTGCGTGAATCAAACACTGTGGTGAGTGATACCTGAGAAAAGACAAGCTTCCATCGGTGTGACCACCTACCATGGTCCATACACATCTTTTGTCATAAAGTCATTAATTAAGTGACTTTATTGAATGTCATAAAGAATAATTGAATGTCCTCAGTAGTACCAGTGCTCTGGCAATCCATCCATCTCTCTTCTTACTGTGTAACAAATATTTCCTGACCAGCCACTTCTCCCTATTCAATTGATATAAGGAAGGGGAGCAGGAGTCTCCAGGGAACCCCAGTAGTCTCCATATTGGGTGGGTTAAGAGTGAGGGTTCCCAGAGAAGAACAACTCAAGGTTTGTCACATCCCTTTCTAGATCCCTGTGTTCTAGTAAGATTTCTGTTGCTGTGATAAACACAATCCCCAACCAAAAGCAAGTGGGGGAGGAAAGGGCCCATTTGCCTCACATTTCAGGTTGCAGTACATTGTCAGGGAAGTCCAGGTAGGGACCATGGAGGAACAGTTTGTGGGCTCATACCTTGGCCTATTCTTAGCTAAATTTCTTATCCATCCCAGGACTCCCTTCCCAGGAAATGGTGCTGCTCAGAAGAGCATCGATTACGAAGACAGCACCCCAGACATGCCCATAGAAAGCCTTATTTGGGCAATCCTTCAACTGAAACTCCCTTCTCAGGTGGCTCTGGATTGTGTCAGCTTGACTGTTAAAACTGACTCGGACACCATTCCAGCAATCTGTGCGTTCCTTCTCTTCCCTCTGAGGGGAAAGACTCAATACAAGGAAGAAAACACATTTTACAACATGCTCAGTATAGAAATCCCTGTGAGTACTGGCCATGTACAGGTCAAGGTCACCTCACTGAGGTTCTTGAAAGCCATGGCTCTCAGAGTTGTCACCCACTCTCCAGTGTGGCATTTCCAGTAGTCACACCTACCCTCCTCTCCAGTTTTTGGTTCCCCTTGGAAGATCAGCTCATATCATTAAGGAGAAGAGGCTCTGACAATTTCCAAAGAAGCCTTTGGGGAATAGACCCCTTTTGTTTGTAGTTATCAAAACAAATTATGCGCTACATGCCTGAAAGGATGTTGACTTCAAGATGTCTTCCCTGGGGACCTGCAAAGTTGCAAATGTGAATTCTAAACCTTTGTCTTATAAAGGCCAATCTGAAATGTGCGCTGATCTGAATAGGGCTTGCTCCTTAGTGATCAGGGAGGACTCTATATTTGGAACACAATAACACCATTTAGAAAGCAGGGTGCTCTGGGTCCCTGATTAATGAACTGGAACAGATCTCTACAATCGAGGGCCTTGCAGCTTGGAGTCAAAGCCATGCACAAGACTTTCTTCTCCCCACCCCACCCCTCCTGTAGCTAGTCATGAAGGACAGTATTTCAATGTTAATCCAATCTATAGATGTAAAATAGTTATAATAATTGAGGAAAAATATTAGCGATTTCCATGCTTAAACAAATGGCACATGGCACGTAAATTGCACCATCTGCTATGACTTTCCCCGAGTAGGAAGCTGGCAAATATTGTATAATCATCTACATATGACGGATAATTTCCAGCCAAGTCCAAATAAAAAAGTGCTTTGTCTTCGGGCACCATTTTTAAAAGCCAGAGACATAAAGTAAACAATCAAATGTTATCTCACTGTTTACTTTCCCCATTAAACACACGCAAAACCGGTTTATGGACATGGATATTATATGACACATAAAGACTTGATGATTTTTTTTAATTTTTATTTATGTGTGTATGTGCATGCAAATGGAGAAGCTTGCAAGTGCCCTCGAAGACCAGAAGAGGATGTCAGATCCTCTAGAGCCAGAGTTGTAAATGGGTGTGAGCCGACCAGTGTGGATGTTGGGAGGCAACTTTGGTCCTCCAGAAGAGAAGTACTCTTAACTGATGAGCCATCTCTCTAGCTCCAGATATAGGTTATGTATGTATTTTATATATACATTCATATATATTCATATATATATCAAATACATTTCTTATGCTTATGAAGTGAACATGAGCACAAGCTGAGTCTACCATGCTCTAATTTTTTTCCTCCACTTTCTTTTTTAGTAAACTTAATTCAATGTATTCATTCATCTGCATGTCAGAAAGACGATGTCACTAGGTAGAGAAAACTGCCCTTGAACTCACAATCCCCTGCTTTCACTTCACGAATGCAAACATCACCTATCTACCCACCCACACTAGCTATAAATATCTGGACTCATATCTTAATATTCTATTTAATGTAGTTTTTGTTTACATTTATTTGCTTATTAGGAATTGGGGAGCACATGTTCTAGCATGTATGCAGAGGTCAGAAAACACTTTGGAGAGTCAATTCTCTTCAGGTCACCAAGCCTGGTGGCAGGACCCTTATTTACTGAGCTGTCTTACCTATGCTCCACTGAGTTTATTTTTAACTTGTTCCAAGAAAGGCTTTCCGTACAACTCTTGTTGGCTCACAGTACCTTGAGAATCAAAGCAATAAAAATACTTGATATTAGGGAATAAGTGTATGTTTCAGTGGAGGAGGTCTGAAGCACCGTGGGGATAATTTGCACAAACTGAAAAAATAAATCCACTGTCAACGAAACGGTGTCCTTGCAGAACTCTTGAAGTTTCCTAATATATGACAGAATTAGTGTAGTCAGATTTCATTTAGGCACAAGGCTTGGCCGTCCATTATTTAAACAGCACTGTCAGTCATGAAAGAATACTTCAAGCACATGACAACACAATTCTCCCCACACTGAAGGTTGCCCTCTAAATCAGAAGAGAACGCAAGGGCTTCCTAAGGACTCCTTCTCAAACAAATTACCGGCTGGCCGCACCAAAATGAATTTTATTATTGAGGACAAGTGAATTGTACAGTACTTATAGCAAACACATTAGAGGATTAAAATTGATTGAAGGAGATTGGATTTGAAAAGATATAAATAGGGAAGACATGAAAAATCTGCTCAAAGTGAACTTATGAAAACAGCAGTGGAATTCAGGCATTGGCCAGTTGCCTCTGGAAGCCTCTTTCGGGTTGTCTCTAGAGAGCAAAATGGAAAGGCTGCATTGTGGTGGTGTTGTGTGATAGGGCACTATGCGTGCAAGATAAGTAATCACAGAAGTCATACGCTAACCTGGAGAGACTACATCGTGTAGTATTACTGTGAGGGTGGACTGTGGGTGCGAGATGGAATGTACAAGCCAACACAGACAAAGAAGCCACGAAAACACCATGACCAACATTCTATTCTGTGGGTGTGTCAACTGCTTGGTGCTTCAGAAGGTTTCAAGTAATGGTAAAATAGTTATATCTGGAATTTTCCTGCCATTTTCTGATGATCTGCAGGAAGTTCATGGTGCTTCAATGTGGATTGGCTGTGGGGTGATCACACAATGACTGACAATCCTTTGCATGTACCCTGTGTTTAGCATTCTTCTATTGGCTTCCCATAAGCACAGGTACTAGACCCTAGCAGCAACCCAATGTTAGCACGCACTACCAGTAACACAATAATAACGCACGGTAATACAGTGGAGATCACAAACCTCCCTGTTTCCAGCTCACAGGGACATCAAGAGACACAGACAGAATTCAAATCCTGAGCTACCCAGGTAAGGCGAGAGCTCATTTGTAAAATGCTTGTCCTACTAGCAACAGAATCAGAGTTCAATCCCCAGAATCCATGTAAGAAAAGACAGATGTAGCAGTGCTCATTTGTGATCCCAGCTGTGAGGAGGTAGGGGCAGGTGGGTCACTGGAGCTTGCCAGCCACCCAGCCTCACCTATTTGGCCAGATTCAGGCTAGTGAGAGACTGTGCCTCAAACATCATGATGACTAGTGACTAATGAATAATGAGGTCATCTTCTGGTACTCTCTACCCATTATGTGTAGTATGAGAGCAAACACACACACACACACACACACACACACACACACACACACACACACACGGGCTATCAATCCAAGAATGTCTATGCTGAAATACTAATGTATATTTTGGTTTTAACCATATAATTAACACAACTTTCCCCACAAGTGGCTCAGAGAATAGAAGAGGGGTGAGAAAATGGCTAGGGTATTATTATCTATCTTACTGCTACATTCAGGAGAACCTGAACAAAATACATGGCAGCCAGTTCCCAAATACAGCTGCATGAGCTCTGTTCTGGAGCCCATTTGTTGTTTGTTGATTCCTCCATAGTGTCCCATAGCTGGCCTATGTGAATAATGGATTATGAGATCTGTGATATATGTAGGTTAGGTGTAGGCATAGCTTATAAAGATTTATAAGATTGATTTATAAGATTTATAACGATTTATGTAGATTGAAAAGCACTGTGGTGGCTTCCGTCTTTGGGACTCTCTTGCACACCCTCTCTTCCCCTCGTCCTTTGATCCTCCCTTTTCTACCCCCTACCCTCTCTCCATCCATCTCCCATCCTTTCCTTCCTCTTATAGCTCATTTTGGAAAAAGCCATCTGCCACATTTCCAGGGCACTCTAGCAGCCCACAGAGAGGCCCTGTGGTGAAGAACTGAGGTCTGCCAACAGCTACAGGAGAGAGCTGGAAGACAGCTCTATGGGTTTTCATTTCCCACTACCCTACCTGACAGCAAAATAATCATCACTTCACGGGATCCCAAGCGAAAGGCACCCAGGACCTTCCGAACCCCATGAGAATCTAAATACGTGTCATTTTAAGATGCTAACTTACAGGACAGCTTGTTACACAGCACTAGGTTGCAGACGCATGCTGCTCCCTACCAAGTGGATCTATTAAAGACTTCCTAGTCATGTCCAACCTATCAAGACTGTAGCATGTCATTGTCACCTTCACAGTTCCTGTGCAAGAATCAAGTTCCAACTAAAAAGGTACATCATAATATTTTAAGTAAACTTCTGATTTTGTGTTAGACTGCATCCATGGTTATCTCAGGCTGTGTGAACCTCATAGGATGCTGGTAGGACTTGGGTGTTAGCACGTGAGGTTTGTTCATGGAGTCTACAATGGTAATTTATTACTTTAGACAAGCCAGTAGGATGCTGCACGGGAACTCCCTCCTGAGACTGACAGTGCCAGATGCAAACTGTATCAAACCCAGAATATGCTTAAACATCTCTGGGTATGCTGTGATAGTGCTGGCACGTGACACTAAAAGCAAGTCCCCCTCCTTTAGTGTTCTCATGGCTGACATCAAATAAGGAGACACATGAAGAAAGGAATAGTCACTTCTATAAAAGCAACAGACAGCAGAAAGAAGGGACAAGCATGTCTTTGGCTACAGCATTGACGCAAGTCCACCCTAAAAGGAAAACATTTAAGAGTCTAGAATGGACAAGCTGGCTAGCTACCAAGAGGTCTGATCCAGGAAAAGACAATTCAAACTTCAGCCTCATAAGCCTCAGTTTCTCCATCTCTGAAATTGGAACAGTAGTTACTTACACCACGATACATAAAACTAAAACAAGAGTCTACCCACACATGACATTTGCAAGTGTAGAAGTGACCAGCTACTTACCATTCCACACCTAAAACAGCAGAACTGCAGAAGTACCTTTCTGTAATTGTTGCACTCAGGGATGAAGGCAAGAGGGTTGCAAGTTGGAGGACAGAATGGGCCATACAGTAAGGGCCTGAGCAAGGGAAACCAACAAGTAACAACAGTAGCAATCAATAGATAAGCAGGGCTACTCTGATATGGCTTTTAAGCCACTAAGCCTCGGGCATCCTTATCCCCACCCTCAAGGCAACAGCAGGGATATTTGCACAGCCTCCAGACTTAATAGAGTATCAGTCTCGGGGGAAACTAACTCAGTTACAGAGCGCCTGACCATTAATTTCAATGATTTGACTGTGTAATATAATGTTTCAATCCTGGAACACAATTTAAACTGGGACAGGTAGTCATTATTTAACTCAGAGTCTGAAAATTCATCTCCAACATGTCAAATTTTTTTGTAGTCTCTATTCAAAGACTTGCCAAAAAAGATATGGGGTGAATATTTCAAAGTCTATGGAATTCAGCACCTCGATATCAAATAGTGCCTGGACTGTTACTGAAGATAAAAATGGTGATAGGAGATTTTATTAAAACAGTAAGCAAAGCAAAAGGATGCTTGTCAAACACAGACCTCATCTCCCATACAAATGAGGGCACAAAGAGCAGACGACATAAGATAGGGAGGGATACTGACTTTGGTGACAGGCAAGAGAAGGCTCGGTGAAGGGTCAAAGGGATATATGAAAGTCACCAAAGAGAGCAGTAACAAACCCGAAAGTCATTAAGTTGGCAGATGAGTGCCTAAGCCAGTCTAGAGCTGAGACTGGAGACATGGCTCGGCTATTACGAGCACTGGTGGCTCTCACAGAAGATTGCGGTTTAGTTCCCAATACATACAAGATGGCTCACAACTGCCTGAAACTCCAGGTCCAGGGATTTCAATGCCATCATCTGACCAGGCACACACATGCTGTTCATGTTGTTTTCAGGCAGGTACACACACACACACACACACACACACACCACAGACACACATACACACACACACCACAGACACACATACACACACACACACACACCACAGACACACATACACCACACACACACACCCATACATACACATACACCATAGACACACATACACCACACACACACACCACAGACACACATACACCACACACACACCCATACATACACACACACCACAGACACACATACACCACACAAACACACACACAGACACACATACACCACACACACACATACACACATACAGACACACATACACCACACACACACATACACACACACACCACAGACACACATACACCACACACACATCCATACATACACATATACCACAGACACATACACCACACAAACACACACACCACAGACACACATATACCACACACACACACCCATATATACACACACACCACAGACACACATACACCACACACACACCCATACATACACACACACCACAGACACATACACCACACAAACACACACACCACAGACACACATATACCACACACACACACCCATACATACACACACACCACAGACACACATACACCACACACACACACCCATACATACACATACACCACAGACACACATACACCACACACACACACCACAGACACACATACACCACACACACATACCCATACACACATACATACACACACACACCACAGACACACATACACCACACACACACATACACACACCATAGACACACATACACCACACACATACACCACACACACACACACCCATACACACACACATTTTTTAAAGCCTGAGATTTTTTTTTAAGAATCATAAATGTCATTGCATAATCACCAGCGAAGTAAACGGAAGGAGTGGTTAAATATTTCCAATGAGAGATGAATAAAACCAGAATTTAAGGAAATGCTAAATCCAGTGGCTGTCAGTACATCTATCTATAAATATGTCTTGCCCAAAATTCCTGATAGTCACCTAGTTCTCAATAAAAACAGTTTTGAGTAATCATCTTTAAAGTATCCTTTTATCTGCATGTATTTTTGTGTTCATTTATATGCACACTCCATAGATCAACCTCTGGAACACTACCTACCACCTTTGAGACAGAATCCCACACTGGGCTGGGTCTCACCAATTAGACTGGACTGTCTGGATTACAAGCCTCAGGGACCCACTCATCTCTGCCTCCCCGGTGTTGGGATTGCAGGTCACGTGACCTTGCCTGGCATTTTGACATGGATTCTCAGGGTAGTACTTAGATGCCCCTTGCAAATGCAAGAATTTTGCTAACTGACCCATCCATCTGGCCCTATCTATACAGGCATTCTCTTTGGTTTGGTTTGGCTTTGGTTTTGAAGATTTTATTTGTGCATACTTGTTTGCCTTCGTGTATATGTGTGCATGCCTGCAGTACCTACAGAGGCCTGAAGAGGACATTATCTCCATTGAAGTTAGAGTTACAGATAATTGTGAGCTGCCCTTTGGGTGCTGAGAATCGCACCAGAGACCTTTAGAGGAACAGCAAGTGCACGTAGAAGCTTGTTAACCACTGGGTAGGGTTGGCTGTGGCTAGTTCCTGATGCCTTGGGCCAAGTCTGTGACTCTTTTCCTCTGGATGGTAGATCAGACGTGATGCCACCCAAAGCTTCAGTCTCTCCCTGATAGCGCACTGCAAGACTGTGCCTCACAGCCCACTGGACTTTAGCCACAGCTGAGAGCCTTGTTTTAGCAAACGTAATGTAAACAGAAGTGACATGTGTCACTTTGACATAGAGGCTTGAAAAGGCCTTTGTTCCTTCTCTGTCCCAGTAATTGTCCAATCTTGGAGTTGGAGCCAGGAACCCTGAATGAGTTAGGAATAGTGTAACACTCTGGGACAGCTCACAATAGACAGAAAGAGTTTAGAGAAAAGAGAAAAGGCATTAAGCCCCAGAAACCTGGACTTATTTTTCAGTAAAGTGTAACATGCCTTATGCTAACTGATTGTTTATTGGGTTCTTAACCCTTCTAATTTCCATAAGATAGAGCCTTGAGCCAAATGTTAGGGAGCTATTAGATTTGGGGACCCTGGCTATTATCTGTAACGTGTGGTTTAAACAGTGAGAAGTATTCTGTTATCACTAATGTGTGCTGAACATGATTTCTAAAAGTCATTAAAATTTTTAATTCATAAATAAAGATTGAGTATACTCAAGATTCACTAGGTGGCGGTCTCTGTGTGGACATCACCCCAAGTGAATTGAGATGTCTCGCAGCACCATACTATGCAAGAGAGTCTCGGAAGTGCACTCATTGCTGACAGTTTGAATCTGCTGACCAACCTAACCATGGTCTCTTCATTGCCTACTCCCCTCACACCAGGTAGCCACTGCTTGTCATGAATGTCTAGGATTTCACCTTTATTTTATTTTACAGTGAGTGCACATGTGTGTGTGTGTGTGTGTGTGTGTGCGTGTGTGTGTGTGTGTGTGTGTGTTCATGTGTGTAGGGACACAAGTATATGCATATGTGTAGAAACCAGAAGTCAAACTCCAAGGCTGATCCTCAGGCACAGTTGTTCTGTTTATTTTGTGGTGCTGTCTTTCACAGAGGCCAGAAATCTGCCAATGAGGATGGCCTGCCCAGAAGCCCAAGGGATCCATCTCTGTCCATGTCCCCGGTGATGGAACCACAACTACATTCCACCATGCCCCGCGTCTATGTGGGTACAAGAAATCCAACTCAGGTCCTCACACTTACATGAGCAGTACCTCCCAACTGAAGTCTATCCACAGCCTTGATGACAGTTTCTCATAGGACACATCCAGGAGGCAAATCTTCTAGCTTTTGACTTGCTGTGTTTGGATTTTACACTTAACATAATATTCTCTGTGTTCATTCACATTGTGACAAACAGCATACTCTTTTACAAATAAATACGGTTCTTCTGTAGTCCCTGTGATAAGCCCCACCACATACATGACTCAAGTTCTTGAAATATATGTACTTAACATATACAGTCATGAATCTTTGAAAAAAATACATCTGGAGTCTTGGAGTTCCAGTCCCTCAAGACAAGATCTTGGTCTTCACTATCACCAAGCCTACAGTCTTATGAAGACAAGAGATACTGTGAAATGTTAGCATGATGAACAATGGTTGCTATGAGACTTAAAGAAACATTTAAGTTTGTGATTGATAGGGACAAAGTGAGAACTAGAGATAGCCTTGAGGGGAGAAGGTAAAATAAGGCAGACGGGGCAAAGGCAATGTGGGGGCTGTTTTATGCAGGCTGTGTAAATGGATCAAGGTAAGAAGGAGCATAGCACTGATTACAAACACAGGAGAGAGATGCTCGAAAGTAGGACAGCAGTAGACTAGGTAGGAGTCTGAGCTGGGGATGGAGATTGTGTTGGAAATCAGGTACATGTTGGACATGATCTGGATAGAAATATAGTGCCACTGGTCATAAGGTTAACACACATTTCTTTTTTACTTTTCTTTATTTATGTGTATGTGTGTAGGGGTATGCCTGTCATGGTACATGTGGGCAGGTCAGTGGTCAACCTATGGGAGTTGCTTCTATTCTTTCACCATGTGGGTTCTGGGGATCAAACATGGGATGTCAGGCTTGGAGGACAGCACCTGGCATGCCTTGGGGATCTTCCTTGAAGAGCACATCAGCTGCATTTAAAGGACAGTAAAAGAGAGGTAGAAGGAAGACAGAAGATGGAGCTAGGTACCAGGATAGTACCAGGTAGGTACTACAGCTAGGACTGAGACACTAAAATAAATATCTACATTCATCTATGACATACTGGCCACAGAGTCACATTAAGATAGAGAGCAGACGCAAGGCCATGAGTCAACTTTAGGGACACTAGTGGAGAAGTGAGACATATTCTGTTATACAGCATACGATCTAACAGGAACACGGCATTGTTACTCATCCCCAACACTGCATGTTACTCACAGACTCTTTATGGTTAAAAAAAATACCTAACTTTTTGCCTTATGAGACGTGTTCTACACAAGTCTGGACACCTTGGCTTATAGGATCAGGTCCAATATAAGAGTAATGATGATATCTAGTGTTGCATTCATTCAAATGTGCATAGTCAGCATTCCACCCTCCCAGCATAGCTCAATCTTTAAGAAGAGGTATTTATATTGACTTTCATTATGCAACTTTAACACAGTGTAGGGAGATAGTAGGGAGATACTCAAAACAACACATAGCACTTAAATGTAGCCAACACCTTTTAACAAATGTTTTATGACAGGATCTCTTATAGCCTAGGCAGGCTTCAAGTTTACTATGTAGCTGAGGGTAACCTTGAACTCCTGATCTTCTTGCTTCCAAGTATCAGATGCTATAAGTTACATGTACACATAAACATAAACATGCACACAAATACACACACACACATACATACACACTGTTGAACCTCACTGAAGGTGAGGTGAAGGGGTCTCCCTGTATGGCTTTCAGCTGATAGGAAAAATCAAAACTGTCCAAGGACAGCAACAAGATCCATAGTCACTTATAAAGGCTACACATGTAGCAACATGCTCAACATGGAAGAAAAAGAAAAGAACGTGTGAAGAGTAGTGACCTCAAGGAGTTTGAAGAGTCATGTTAACTGAGACTTCCCTTGGTTAAAAGGAAGACAGTCTCCATTCAACACTGCTTTCTCATATACCCACTTAAAAGCATTGACCAGAGCATACATGGTGGTCAGAAATGGTCACAATTCCAATTCCAACTACCTTACAGGAACATCCCAGCTTATATGTTTGCTGACTGGTCCTTCCATTTACTTGTTTGGAAGTATCACAACTTGACCTTAAATTTACTATGGTCTAGAATGACCTTGAACTTCCAGGACACCTGCCTGAGTGCTGTGGTTATAGGTGTGCACAACCATGCTCAGTTCACACGGTGTTGGGACTTAATCCTAGGACCTCATGCCTGCTAGACAAGCACTTCACCAATTGCACTACCTCTCCAGGGCTTTCTCCATCCACTTTTAAATAAGAAAATCAGAAGTCTGGATTATCTTAACCTTGCTACCTCTAGTATGTCTGTATAACCAGGATTCTGTAATTTCCATTATCATAGACAATAAATAGTTTATTATGTTCATTAAACATTCAATATGAGCTCTGAAACTTGGTGAATGATGTATGGCCATCATATCATTCAAGAGAACGTTATCAAGTGGGAACAAGTGCTACCTCTATTTTACAGATAAGATAACTGAGATGTGTGTGTGTATGTGTGCATTTGTGTGTGTGTGTGTGTGTGTGTGTTCATCTGTGTACATGATTGTGTACATGAACTCTGTGTTCCCAGGTATGTGTATGCCAGAGGTCAGCTTTGGATAATGTTCCACAGGTACTGTCCATCTTGATTTTGACCCAGGTTCTCTTACTGGGATCTGAGGCTTACTAATTAAACTCACCTATCCCTTTCTCCTCAACACTGGAATTACAAGCCCATATCACCATGTCCAGCCTTCCTATGTGGGTCCTGGAGACGGTACTCAGGTCTTGTGTTTGCATGGCAAGCATGTCAATGGCTGAGCCATTTCCTCAGTCCACATCGATTGAGTCTTAAGGCAGTTAATGTATATGCTCAACTTCAGGACACGAATTTGCCAGAATCATTTCACCACAGGATTACAAGCTCTTGATGTCTCTTTCCCACCCATCCAGCTTTCTAGTCCAGTGACCAAAAACAGCCAAGTGACAGCTCAACATCACTTATAAAAATTAAGAAAACACCATGCCTCCCAGCCTGGAGATGACCTCTCCATTATTTCTGCAAAGTTCATCCTAACACAACATATTGAGATGGCTGATGAAACTGTGGTTATTGTCTGTATGAGGTACCTAGGCTGAAGTAATGAATACTCAATTAACTGAAGTGCTGTTGACACTGTGATTCAAGCATCCATCAGAATCCAACATCTGGACTCCTCCAGGGCTGTGAGATCAGGAAGTAGAAACCTGGCCCTATTACACAACTCAGAAACTGACGCAAGAGTCATGTTACAAAGATATATTACATTACTTTTAAAAGCACCCTGGTATCTTTGAATCTCCCTGCAATATGAAAAAGGAAAAAAGGAAGCAGTGGAGGGAGGAATGAAGGGAGGAAGCAATTGAGGAGGGGGAGGAAGAAGCAGAGGAGGAGAGAAGAGACAAAATGGAGAAGACAGCAGTACCTCCTACCACTGGGCTGAATTCTGCTTTTAAAATTGGTCTGTTCTACACGACAACTCCTTTCCTGTCGAAAAAGCACACATCTTTTTATTCATACCATGTTTACACTGAAAACAACATTAGAACACATCCCCTATGTCTGCTTGACAGAGAGAAGAGCAGAGAACGAGTCTCTGAACTGTTACAGCCTATCGGGTAGACACATACTTGGTACACATCCTAATTTTGAAAAACATGTTATTTATTTACTAGAGTGTAACAGTTTTGCCAAATGCTTGTAGAACTACCAGCTAAATATGTACCTGGAAGGCAAGCATACAAATTATAAACCATGGATCATTTGCTAAGCAGATCCTGCTACTCCATAGATAGCCCCTGCCTCTTCATGAATTTTTATCTTATCAAGACAATTTTCTTGGGCATAAAGTGTTTTTGTTTTTAAGAAGGAAGTTAGACTAGAGAGATGACCCAGTGGTTTAAGAGCATTTGTTGCTCTTGAAAAGGACCCAAGTTCAGTTCCCAGCACCCACATCAAGCCTCGTAACCCCAGTAACCCACACTGTAGGGGGGATTTAATATCCACTTCTACCCTCTGAAGGTACCTGCATATATGTGCACAGACACACAAATCAAAATAAAATAAAATCTTAAGGAGGATTGCTTATAAATTAGCAATAATTTTTTGTGGGTGGAAATATCAAAAGTTCACAGTTCACACATTAAAACGGGACTGATTTGAAACATTAGCCCAGAACACCTAGATCAACAGCTGCACATGGACACAGAGTCAGGGGATTTGATGGAGGCCTCATTACAAGGTCCAAGCAAGGAGACTCTGAACCTGCAGCGCACACATGTGGCTGAAGGGGTGAATGCCAGGAAGTAACATCTTGATGCACCCTGTGTTCATCTGTTCATGTATGTAAACATTTGCTATTTAGGCATCAGCGACATGAAAACATCAGGCTGGATCCTAGGAGATCAGGAAGGATCAGGAAAGTGGTCTTCAGCCCTTTCACAGCCAGTGGTGAATAGACAAGGCAGGGTGAAACAATTCCTCACTCGAGTGTATGCCTAAAACTGTCCTTGAACTCTTCTTCATGCCGAAGCCCAGTCGTCAGGTCAAGATTCACATAAAGTCCGTGTTTGACCTTAAAAACAAAGCCCTGGCCACAAACACTAGAGCCCTATAATGTCTGCACCTCTTCTAACCCCCGTGGCCCCAAAACTCATTCCTTGTAGTTATACACACTTGTATTTCTGGTCCTCTTGTAGAGTCCCTTGGATACAGAATATTCTCCAAGCTGCATCCATCCTTTGTTCAGACTGTTTCTTGTACTTGGAATGCTATTTCCCGATACAGCCGCACAGTTCATTCCTTCATCTCCTTCTGGACGGTGCCTTGCAGGGAGGCCTTTCCCAAACCCTATTCAAAGCCGACTGCATCTGCATCAGGTTCTTCTACCCTGCCCACCTGTCTTTTCCTTTTTCAGCTGATCCACAGAAAAGTTCACATCCTAAGATTGGCTTATACATCAAGCCTTCTCTCCTGCAAGACATTAGATTATGTGAGGAGGGTGTCACCTATTCTGTTATTGTTTGTTTGTTTGTCTTCCTCTAATGGGTTCAAGAAATTGCCTTCAACAAAACAGGTGTCAAATAGACAAATAATAGATTAACAGAGACAGACATAAAAGCATTGCTATAGATATGCATGTTCTCTCCTGCCCCTCTCTCTTCCCCTCCCCCTCCCCCCCCCACGACAGTGAAAGTTGTAAGTGACTGGAGAACCACCTACTAGTCGATTCACATTTATCCTAGGGATCTGGGGATCAGGAGGGTAGGAATTCTATAACAGGATTTTTGAGCATTTGTGACATGAGACGGGATGAAGAAGGGGTTTTGTGGGGACGGATTCTAATCTAGAAAGGGTTCTGCTGTGTCAGAAGCAGTCAGCATCCTAGACAGGGGAGTAGACTGTTTATAATGCTCCACTGCAGGAGACAGAAGGTTTGAAAAGGTTTAAATAAAATAGTCTAAGTGCATAACCGGCAGGAGTCCCTGAGCTTGAGGATAGCACGGGGGACTTTCATATGAATCATCTTAATTGAAATTTGTTCTTTACCTGATAGAGAGATGGGGTAGGAAAGAGAATGAGCATGCCTTTGTTTGGGTGTTTTGTTTAATTAGCCACGTTGGGTTATGAAGCACAATTTGTCTAGACATTGACATGACAGCTGCCAAGTCCCCAGGACAAAAGCCACAGCCCCACATGGAGGTTTGCAGGCAGAAGTTCTGAAGGTCAGAGAAAGTTCAGAATGAGAAAGCAGACTCCCCATTGACCTTCCAAGGTGGCAGGTGACTCAGGTTAAAGAATACAAGCCTTCTTCCATTTCCTCAGCAGGAAACTGTATTTTCTTAGAAATCGCACAGTCCAGGTGCACTCCTCCTGTCTTCCTGCAAAGGGAGCCGATGCTGGGATTATCTCAGTGGGACATTGGCTGTAGCTTGTGGCTCTGTGAGCCCTTTACCTTACCCTCCATTTATACAAAGCTTTCTGTTGTTGCCTGGGACAATGAAAGGCGGAGCCACAAGAAGCCATTTCACCCATCACTGACCTAACACTTCTGCATGTTCCTCTGCCTCTATCACAGTCTTCCCAGGGCTTCGGGCAGAACATATTTTTCTGTGGAAGCCTTGTAAAGCACTGGTTTAGAGTGCATAATAACTTAATATTACTTTAAATGACTCACACTTAGCATCTTAAAAAGATAGGAAAGTGTCTCTCTCTCTCTCTCTCTCTCTCTCTCTTTCTCACACACACACACACACACACACACACACACACACACACACACACACACACACACACTTTCCCAGGAAATGTTTTGCAGTGACAGGGACATATCCAGTAACCCAAATGAAGTTGCTGCAGGAAGGGATTTAATTAAGTTGATCCAGGCATACAATGAGCATCACACAGCCTAGAGAATATTGTAAAGTACTCACCACACTAACACGGGAATCCACACCATTAAAACAGACAATATGTTAGCCTACCAATCTATTTAGCCCTACATTTGTCCTGACCCATCAAATAAAACAAGGCCCTGAAATGGAACTGTCTGGGATGATTCACGACAAATCAATTGAGAGTGAAGAAGGGGAATCCTTAGCCAATGTCTAGGCTGCAGTTTTCACTGAGGTTACTTCATGGAAGTGAAGAGGCTCTTTCTCCATCTTCCCCAGAGAATGGGAATTAATCATCAGTTCTCAGCCACCCTTTCTGACAGACTCTGCCATCCACAGACACACTTCATTCCTTTCCATATTTCTGAACGACGGACAGCCACCAACTTTTAATATTTCCACTTATTGGAGACCGTGAAGAAGAACTAGATCTCGCAAGGTGGATAACAATGTACTAAAGCGAAGAAGTGGTGTCTGTGGCTGTGAAATCTTACTGCCCCAGCGTGAATCACATCTCAATTACTTAATGTAATATGATTTGGATGTAATTATTAGCAATCATTAGCAAAGCTTTCATAAGCGTCTTCCCCCCAACTGTGAAAGTAAGATTCAGCTTTATCTCTCTTTTCATCTTAATTCACATTCACATGTGTCACCCATCACCACAAAAGAAGGGCATGGTGATTCTACAATGTCTGTTGTGACAGATTGCTCTTCCTCTCTTCTTTTTTATTATAAATATTTAATGCATGCTTCAACAATGGAAGACAGAAATTTCAGCTCTGTGAATGATCTGCGGAGCTGAATTCCACCCTTCTCCTCTGTCTGAGAATATTGTCAGGAGCTGTTATGATTCGAGTCTGAAATGTCCCTCTCAGGCACATATATTGGAACACATGCTCACCCATTGGTGAAACTAATTGACAAGTTGTAGAACTTTTAGGAGGTGGAGCCTTGCTAGAGGAAGTGGGTCACTGGAAAGCCAGCCCTACTTCAAGTCCAATGTCTCCCTTCTGTTCTGTTTTCATGTGAGATGAAACATGCCAGCCACATGCTTATTCCTCCACGAAGTCCCCTGCTACTGTGCTCTTCCTTCCAAGATGTACTATGTTCTCCCATACTGGAGTCAAAATAAATCCTTCCTCCTGTAAGTTGCTCTTTGATAAGTACTATGACATAGCAAGGAAGAAAAGAGCTGGTACACAAGTCATACCAAGCAAGCATTTATTTTAATTTTGCCCCCTCCCTCTCCTTATCTCCCTGTCTCTCTTTGCACACACTCATCCATGTGTATAATATGTATGCATGTGAGTGTATTGCCTGTGAATGCAGTGCCCCTGGAGGGAAAAAGAGGTCATCAATTCCCCTCAAGCAAGAGTTTCAAGGAGTTGTGAGTCACCCAACTTAGACTGTCTGTAGAAGCAGTCAGTGCTCTTGACCACTAAGCCATTTCTCCTGCCCAGACATATACTTTCTTATAAGCCCCTATGTATCTAAGGAAACTCAATCTTACTTTCTTCCACTTTTTATTCTCTACACAAATTCCCTTCCAAGGTAGACCGTGTATTTAATTGTCTAGATTATGCCATTGTAACAAAACAATTCAATCTCGGCACCAGTAGCGTCCCATCATTCCAGGACATGCCATCGTATCTCCTGCTGCACATTAATCTAAAATAGAATCTTAGAAATGACAAGAGCCTTCATAACAGAGCACACAGTGAATGGCAGATTTGCCTTCCATTGTTCCCAAGTCTTAATGTGCTCTGGACGTCCTAACGACAAATGAGACCTCAGACACATGTTTTCATTTTATCACTCTTATGTAAGATGACTGAGGACATCCAACATTTGCCTTCATGAGAACAAAAGGTGAGCAGGCAGAGTGGAGACAGTGTCTGGTAACTCTGAAGAGATAGTGTCACTTGAAGAGCAAATGAACCTTTAGTTAATAAACCTCCCCTGGCTGATGCAGATGACTTTTTGGACAAGTGCAGAATCCAGGAGAAGCAGATATAGGCTCGCCATTAGGAGCCGTGGATCCTCCTGCGCCAAGTCGATGCCTCCCATGTTTAAATAAAGACAGGGCTTATTACTGGCCTTTTATAAATCCTGATAAATTAAATGTCCTGAGTTCTGGAGGGATAAAAGATTTAAATTATAATTCCAAAGCCCATGGGAAATGTGCTCTACTACCTCAAAGTAAGAATAACACTACCAAGGGGCAAAGAAAAAAATCTGGCATTAAGAAGGATCCTCTTTCATCTAGTAGTGCCTGGATTAATAGAGTCCTGCATTCTGAATATCTATGACCCCAAGTCCAATGAAGCTGATATTTAACAGCACTCTTTATAAACTTGCACCATGCTAGAGAAAAGTGGAGGTTGGAGAAATGGCTCAAAGGTTCACAGCAACTTGCTGCTCTGCAGAGGACCATTCACAACTGTCTGTAACTCCAAGTTCACTCTGGGATGCCCTATTGTGTTTTCTGTAGGCTTCTGCATGCATCTAGGACCCATGAACTCATTCTCTCCTCTCTCTCTCTCTCTCTCTCTCTCTCTCTCTCTCTCTCTCTTCCTCCCCCATCTTTTCTATCTCTCTTTCACACACACACATGCACAAACACAATGGGTGGGTGACACCTTTGCTACATGAAGAACCCCAAGTCTACTATGCAGTAAAAGACACATTTCCTTAAGATGTATCCCACACCCACCTCTATCAGACCTTAAACTATGCACACTGAAGTAAAGGAGATTAGAAAAGCTATTAATATATTGGATCTTGGCTAATTGGCTGATACATGGCAAGCAGGACATTTCAGAGTAAGGATTCCAAGCTTTTTCAATATGTGTTGATGGCAAGGTTGGATTACAGTTCAATCAGGAATGTGACTGTCTTACAGACACGAGGACCTGAGTTCAATCTCAGAACACACATAAACAGATGGGTAAGAAGGCACGTGCTTGTAAGTTCAACACTAGTAAGGAAGGGACAACCAGATCTCCTGGAAACTGTCAGCCATCTTGTTCACCTAAAGACAAGTGAGCTCTCTTTCTAGCCCCTACTTAGTTCCCAATGCTAACAAATGCTGATTTTAAGCAGTCGCTGCTGTTATTCTCTCAAACACTGGTACAGATAATGAAGTCTGAAGTTTAAGGAGATGACTCATACTCTAGGGATTCCATGCTCTGGCTCCTTCAAAGTCTCTCCGGACATCACAGCCGTCCATATCCTGAAAGAAGTGTCTTACCTGATTGACTACTTTGGGGAGAGACCTTGGCCACTCTCAGTTTACTTAACATAGGTTTTTCCTGTTGTTTTCAAGCTGGCAAGAAAGGGAACCCATGGGCCTCATTCTCCACTGTAAGACTCCAAGTGTGAGCTGGAGGTGAGGGGAGGACTAGAGTCTTATAGCTTGTTACTGACTGATGGGACCGTCTAAATGAGTCCTCTCTGAACCTCGATGTCATTTAGAAAGTTCTTTCCCAAGATCTTCATAGTCAATGTATCAAGCTGTTCATAATATTTTAAATAAGGTGTTTTTTTTTTTCTAATGGGGCTTAGTCTTTAACTTTACTGGGTCGCATGCAGCCCTTGGGCTACAGGGTACACACAGCTATAAGACAATACCTGAGACTGAATAGCTTATAGAAATAGAAGTTTATTTGGTTGAAAGGGTTATTTGGGGTTCACTGCATGTTCTTCCTTCCCCCTCCTCGCTCTTCCACTGTCCACCCCACTTCTCCCCTATACCTCCCTCTCTTTTCCTCTCTTCCAAGCCTCCATAAACTCACTCCTCCATAGCACAGTCATCATAATGCTCTTCCCCACCAGAGCATGGACTGAGACCTCTGAGACCATGAGCAAAAGAGAAATTTTGACTATTTTCCCAAGTACCAATCACAGTAAAATAAACCTGACTACCAGATCAAAGGCCTCTACTTTCCCCCTCTTGACTATTATCCACTTAAAATGAGCAAAAGTTCTTTAATTTGCTCTTGACATGGTTTCTAAGTTTTCCCATGAGCCTCACCCTTACCCCTGCACTCACAGCCCAGCTCACATTTCACCTTCTTCATTTTCAACCAAAACACTGCTGTCAGCTTGAAACCTACAGCTTCTTGAAAACTATTGATTTATGGTGATAACCCAGCCTGCCTGCTCATATCTCAAATCCAGCCAGTGAGAGAGGAGCCCCAGAAATATCCATTCAGACAGATAAAAATCCTCTGTATTTAGCAGAACTGACTTCCATGACCTGTGGGCACGTTCTGTTACCTGGGGACATTTCCGGAGTTATGCACTCAGAGATTCTGCCTGGGACTCAAAGTCCCTGCCACCTATTTGTCAAAGTGAATATCATTAAACGCCAACCGTTGCAGGGCTGTGGGGAGGGTAATGCTATTTATTTATTTAGAGACAGCATCTAACTCTGTAGCCTAAGCTGGCACAGAACTCAGAGCAAGCTTTCTCTTACTTCCTGAGTGGTCAGATAGCAGCCATGAGGCACTGTGCCTGGATGTGTTCTTGGTTTTAAAAGGTAATCTGTTATTTCTAATCAAGAAAAAGACCCATGAAAGAGTGTGGGACTATATATAATCCATACTATATCAAGTACTTTATTAAATAGCTGTACCATACAAGAAAGCATGTTAATAAATATTCTCTATATTATACATATAGGTATATTACATATGATATATGATATATATATAACTATATGTTTGTACATCTGAATACTTTACATATAATTTAAATTTAGAAAATTCAAACATTCTTACATGCTAGGACGCTAGCTCCACTGGAAAAACACTTGCTTTTTTAGCATAAGAGTTGGATCAAACATTCTTATATGCTGGGAAGCTAGTTCCATTGAAAAACACTTGCTTTTTTAGCATAAGAGTTGGACTGTCAGGGGTTGAGGATTTAGCTCAGTGGTAGAGCACTTGCCTAGCAAGCACAAGGCCCTGGGTTCGGTCCTCAGCTCCGGAAAAAAAAAAAAAGGAGTTGTACTGTCCAGAACTCACATGAACCCAGTACTGATTAGTGGAGACAGGTAGATTTCTGGAACTTTCTGGCCAGCCAAGCTAGCCGACGTGAAGACCCTCTTTAAAATTTTGTGAATGGGGGCAAGAAAAATGACACTCATGATGTGCATTTTGGCTCCATATGCATTTGTGAACTAGCAAGGAGGATCTTTGATTCCACAACCATCTACAGAGTTTATATGAAATTCTATATCTCACCCATGCTTTACTTTATGGACAATGGCAATCAAGACCAACCAGTCTGCAAAACCCAGCCATTCTGCCCCATGGTTAGCTCAAAATTAAGTACAAGGTACCAATGACCCAATCTGTCTTTCCTGAGAATTTTGCCATTATCTCTGAAACCAAACTATGCATAGAATAGACACATTTGGAATAACCCTGTAAAAATTATGCTTTTGAAAATTGGTATATGAAGTATCATCCTGGCATTTTCATACATAATTTATTCTTCATAGCTTTAATATATGTTAATTATACATTATGAGCTTCTCCATGAAATTCTCTCTCTCTCTCTCTCTCTCTCTCTCTCTCTCTCTCTGTGTGTGTGTGTGTGTGTGTGTGTCTTGTTGTCTCTCCGTCTCTCCTCTCTCTCACACACACTAAACAAACAATCAAATAAATAAATAAATGCAATTTCAAAAATAAACTATTGATAAAAATATCAGGGAGACGAAGAGTGCTCCAAGAACACCACAGAGACCCCTCTTTGAAAGGAATTACATTTAAACCACCCTTCACTTTGTCTTCTACTTTCCTTCTTTGCTGTGATAAAAACACTCCAACCAAAAGCAGTTTATTAAAGGAAAAGATTTATTTGGCTGAAAACTCCAGGTCCATTTTTGAGAGACATTAGGGCAGGAACTCAAGCAGGGCTTGAAGTTGAAACCATGGAGACACATTTCTGTCGGCCTGCTCAGGCCCTTAGCTACCTTTCCTATACATCCCGGGCCTACATACTCAGAGAATCGAGCTATACGCTGTGGGCTGAGCCTCCTACATCAATCAACAATCAAGATAATTCCCATAGACATGTCCACAGGCCAGTCTGACCTGGGAAATCCTTTAATTGCAACTCCCTTCTCAAGTAATGCTGAGCTATGGCAAATTGACACCTGGGGCTAGTCAGAATACTGTGTAAAATACATGCACGCTTTGTGGAATTCATGTTAATTATAGGTCTGTGCAAGTTGTGATTCCATAAGCTGTTGAAATTATCAGTAAAATCACCAGCACTGGGGGTAAAAAGTTATCTTCGAACCTGCAGGCAGTGTAGCTGTTTGCCTCTTCCTTTCCTTGTTGAAATCTAGCACAGCCTAGATTCCAATCTGGAGTTTAACGGGCATCCCAAAACTGAGAGGTTGGGGTGAATTGAAAGCTTTTCCTTCCTTGAGTTCAAAAGAGTCGCTTTTGAAAGCCAAGATTTAGATGTAAACGTGAAAGAGGTGTGTGATCCTGAGGGGAAATATCAAACAGGACCCAGAGGGACTACAGCTGTCTGCCTGAGGGAAGGGGTCTCTGGAGAGATTTTTGTCTGATCTCTGTTTTAGAAATGTGGCCCTCTTATTCGAAACCTCAAAAACTGTCATTGTTGTATTTCTAGAAGAATCATTTCGTCCTTTTCTTCTCCCTCAGGAGAGAGGGGAAAAGAGATGTTATTTCACCTGACTTCAAGAAAATTTTGTATGTATCTAAGAAAAGAAGAGAGGAGAAAAATAACCACAATGCCTTGCTCTCAGCAATTAAAGACACTTTATTTAATCACCATGGAGGATGGTACCATGCAACAGTCATCTCTCACAAAGAAATCACTATGGTATTTTATGAGCAGTTTCACAGTTAATTGTCTTTAGGAAGGAGGGCAAAAATCATTTTTATAGAGCAGAAGTAGTCATTAGCAACAGAGAATCAGGCTGGAGATAAATCACCTAGTCCATGTGGTAAGGACCCTTGAGAAGAGGGTAAGGGGGAAAATATACAGGTCAGATCCAACTTCAGGGAACTATCCTGAGGGAAGAGGTCTTCAAAATGAACTTTCCCCACCAATTAAAATGAAAAAAAAATGGCTTCCTCTTCACTTTGAAATCACACTGAGAACTTTCTTCTCAGGTGGCCAGAATGAGGCAGTAAGGACCCACCCTGCCTATATGTGGAGCCATATTCACCAAGTAGCCAGGCTCTGGGATCCTCTGTGGGCCGATAGCCTGAAGTTATGATTGGAGGAATCGACTTCTGACCAAACCTTTAACTTCAGAGCATGGCAACTGCTTCCCTTGTTTATAAGCTAAGCAGAGTCTTGACAGCCAAGACTTGTATTTAAGCTTGCATTGCCCACCACATGCTGAGAAATTATGAGCATTCTGTGAAGACTATGACCCAGTTTGCAAAGATTGAATGACATAGGGACAGACAGTAGGTTGAACTGCATTCTCTCTGAAAGCTGTGGCAAACTAGCCTCTGGTGCCTGGGAACGTGGCCTCCTGTGGTTAAAGCATCCTCTAGCTCAGCAGCTTTTGACCCGTGGGTCATGACCCCTTTTAAGGTCACATATCAGATAACTTGCATATCAGATCTTTATGTTATGATTCACAACAGTAACAACATTACAGCTATGAAGTAACAACAAAATAATTTTATGACTGGGGTCACAATATGAGGAACTGTAAGAAAGGGTTGAAGCATTAAGTCAGTTGAGAACCATTGTTCTAGCTACTTTCTCTTTCTTAGACCAAGCTGTACTCCCATGCCCTACAGTCTCTCTCAAAGCCAGCTACAGAGAGACCTGGCAGGCTCTCAAAATGCTGAGTTTTCTCCAGCTTTGCAGCTACGGCCTACCAACTACTGCCTAGACCCCAAACAACACTGAACTATGACTTAACTCTTTAATCAGTGCCTTTGGACTTCTAACATAGGCTAGGGCATGTAGTGTGGAATATTCTATCTATCCTGCTGGAAATCTGTAAGAATTCGAAGCCCAGCTTTGTTCCCCAGATCAGGAGGGAGCTGCCAGCTTAACAGTCTGTTTCTCCCTTCAGGCCCACCGTGTTGTTTCGGATGTGGACATTTAACTCCCCTAATACTCTTAGAGCTAAAGGGAATATAAGACAGACTCTCACCCTTTAGAACCCTTGTCACGATGGTATATGTGATGGTTATGTCTTTTAGTCCTCTCCCTCTTTAGGACCTCTTCCTTCTTGCCTGTGGCAAGGATGCTTCTTTGAAGGGTAATGGTATCTCACTAGCCTTTCTATGAGTCATTACATTTCTGTTCAGTCCTAAAACTTCACATGGAGATTCTTTGCTAGACTAATAAAATTCAGGTAAAGTGATCAGAATCGGTCCCAATTTGATATAATAAATATTCCCAGAAAATCCTGAATAGAAACAGAGGAGGAGGAAGCTGTGAATGCATATGGAGAGTGCTGGGTCACCAAGAGCATGGAGAGAGCATTACACAGCATCCGGAACAATGAAAATTGCTGCTAACCAATTACTAGAAGCTAGAAAAACCTAGCAAGTCCTTTTCTGTAGATTTCAGAGAAGCTTATCCCTGCCCGACACCTTGATATATGAGGCTTCTTGTATCAGAACTGTGAGGCAATACATTTTAATAACCATTACCAACTCAGTTGGTATCCCTTCTTGTCTCCCCTAGAAAGTAATGCAGTCCCTTGTGAACTCCTTGTGTGGATAAGAACAGACTTAGAGTGTTCCAGAACAAAGTGTAGCAGACACATGCAAGAATTGAAAATGTGTTCAGGCACTTCATGAATGTTGTCTACTTCTGGACACACAAAAAATTTAAAGACCATGATTTAAAGAGCCTTCAAGGTGCAGTATTTAAGCCAAAGGTGTCCTCAGATTGCCACAAGAAATCTAGGATTCATACTAAGTTCTATTTTCATGTCTGCTGCTGTCATAAACTACTCTGACAAAAAGCTGTTGATTTGTTGTTGGTTTATTTGACTTGCAATTCTAAGCTATAGCACATCATTTTGGGGGTGTCAAGGCAGGAGCATAAAGTATCACAGCTATCATCAAGAGCAGAGAGAGAATAAGCATATGGATCCTTGCCTATCTGCTTGCTAGCTTTCACCTCTTATACAGCCCACACAGTTCAGTGGTCTCTGTCTAGGGAATGGTGCTGCCCCCAGTGGGCTGGATATTTTCACAATTAACAATCAAGCCACCCACACACAGAGAGACATGTCCACAGGCCAAATTGATCTAGATAATTCACATAAAGATCCTGTTCCCATCTGATTTTAGATTGTATCAAATTATCAATTAAAATTAACCAGCACACATCAAATTCTTCCATTCAAGTTCAGCATTCACTCTGGTGAGCTCTAGACAATTCATCTATAGCAATAGCTCTCAACCTTCCTAATGCTGAGATCCTTTAATATCTTCATGTTGTGGTGATCCCCAATCATAAAACCATTTTATTGCTACCTCACAACTGTAATTCTTTTTTTTTTGGAGCTAAGGACTGAACCCAGGGCCTCTGAGCTAAGTCCCCAAACCCCATAACTGTAATTCTTGCTAAAGTTTTGAATCATAATGTAAATGCCTCTATTTTCTAGTGGTCTTAGGTATTTGATCCTAGTCATGGCCCACACGTTGAGAGCCATTGTTCTATAACTTTGAGATCATTTAGGCTGCATCTTCCTAACAAAGGTGCTATGAGTCTCAACTGAGATTTTAAATAGAGAAAACATTTTATAGTCCATAGCACTTTATAATGAGCAAAGCACTGAACAGTTCAATAAGAAGCCATGGAAATACAGTTGCACTTCATACAGTGAAACTGAGGAACTAGGGATTGTTAATTTAGGGTCAAGGTATGCCCTCCATTAGAGACCAAAATAAAAAGACAGTAGGGTGGGCCTTGCTGGGTAACAGAAGCTGATTTATCTGGGGCAGAAGAAAGAACACACTTTTAATATTAGAGTAGAAACATTGTGAACTACATCAGCAGGAATCCAGAATGTAAATGATTTAAGATAGGGTGGAATCATCTGTGAGAAGATGTCTGTGCACATGTAATGTGTAAGAGTGCATTATGTGGGTGTTGTATGGGTGTTCTGTGTGTGTGCATGTGTACATGTGTGTGTTTATGTATGTGCATATGTGCACATGTGTATATGTGTATGTATGCATACGTGGTATGTGTGTGTGTGTGTGGTGTGTGTGTGTGTGTGTGTGTGTGTGTGTGTGTGAGTATGACAATGGAGCTGGTTCTTTCTCTCCACCATATAGCATATAGTTCCTGGGATGGAACTCAGGTCCTCAGACTCTGAGGCAAGAGCCTTTACTCCCTGAGCCATTTTGTCAGGCCCATAATTTGAATATTAAAAGCATCTCTCCATCCATTATAAAAGGATTGGTTTTAGAGGTGATGGTAGATTAGAGACCACACAGGAGGATATTGGCCCATATGTGAGCATCTCAGAATAAAGTGTCAATAGTGGAGCCAGGGGAACACAGACAGATACTGCCATCTCATTTGGAGGGAAGCCACTATTATTACTTTTATCTCCTAATTTAATTCAACTCAATCCTATTGGAATGCCTACAGTCACTTCTCTAACAGATGGGCAGGCTGTTAAAAAATTTCATTAGTTTAAACTGAATAACTGTACTTAATCATCCCTTCCCACCATCCTCTACAAATAGAAGGTCTAAACTAATAACTACCAAAGCAGACATGTGCCATCACTGCTGGTCAACTCAACAGAATTCAAGGTAGGTGAAGTTAAAGAGCAATGGCAGCAGCAGGGACCATGTGGTACTGAGGAGGGGTGTGTCCAGCATTATGTAGTTTTCACATTAGCACAAAGCAATGGGCTCCATCATCTCTATGATACAAACAGGTAACACGAGGTTTGCCAAGGTAAAGAAACTACCAAGAAGACCTGTGGTTACTTGGGACAGGGCTCAGGTGCAATAGGTGAAACTGCAATTATGAGTTTTCAAAGTATCCATTCCTTCCTAGGACATAGGAAGTTAACCAAAGAAGCATCCCTGGGGACTGAGGGCATGGCTTAGTTAGTAGAGGGCTTTCCTAACTTGCAAGGGACCCTGAGTTCAGTCCCTAGCACTGCAGAAACACGGGTATGTTGATGTATAATATAATGATCTATAATCTAAGACATGGGGGATGGAAACAGAAGGATCAGAAGTCTAAGGTCAGTGTGTTCTACACAGGTCTACATAGATCATGGCCATTCTACATAGGTCTACACAGATCATGGCCAGACTGTGATGTGGATATCTGTGACCCTGTGCAGCTGAGAGGAGAGGAGAGGGAAGGAGTGGAGGGCAGGGAAAGGAAAAGAAGGGGGGAGGACGGAAGAGAAAACCCGTGCAACCAAAACAACTATATTGGAAGGTAAACACCACCTACACCAATGTTTAAATTTAATGATCATAACACTAGGTTGAACTCACATGCAATGTTTTCAACAACACACTAAATTACAGCCACCCCAGATGTTAGTTTGCTAAAACTCCAGGAGCTAAGAAACCCAGAGGCAAACATTTCCACATGGGAAGTGGTGTCTTCTTGAGCTGCACTTCTGCATCTATCTAGACATCTTTCAGCCCATTCCAAATCATCAGGGGAATTTCTTGCATTCATTTACATCCTGACCCAGCTGTTCTTTCCTGTCCACAAAGCGGCACCCCTGCACCATAAAATGAGGGTCACCTTTAACAGTGCTCCACTGCCTGGTGAATGGCAAGCCCAACAGCCTCCAGGGTCTCAGGTGTCATACACTTCACTGGTGCTGGGTCCAGAGAAACAGAAGATATTTGTGCTAGAGCTGTCAAGAGCTCAAATTTCATGATGACCCAGGGATGAACACTGAGGAAAGTGATCCACACATTGAATGTTTCTCAACTCTATGTAGCCTTTAGCATTTATAAAGCAAGTATCCTGGCCTTTTGGTTCTGAAATGCCCATGAAACCTTTGTGTCTTGAGCTATGCTTGTATGTGTGTGTGTGTGCACACGCACCTCTGTGTGCAGTGCATGAGTACACATGTTGTACATGCATATGAAGGTCAGAAACTGATATCCTTAATCACTCTCCCCATTATGGTTTCTTTTGTTTTGTTGTTTGTGTATTTGTTTTGAGACAGGGTCTCTCACCAACATAGTGTTCACTAACTGTTAAACTGGCCAATCTGTGAGCCCTCGACATTCTCTTATCTCTGTTTCCCAATACTAGGAGGACAAACATGTTTTGCTGTATACTGATATTTGTGTGATCACTGGGGATCAGAACTCAGGTCCTCATGCTGGTATAGGAAGCATTTTGCTGACAGAGCCATCTCGCCACCGAAAGGGTTCTATATAATGTACTTTCTTTTCTCAAGGAAACCTCATTGCACCATTGGTGAGAACTCATTGTGTAACATCTTTAGAGCGAGAGTCTGGAGTTAGGGATATGCCGGAGTGGGTAAAGTATTTGCTTTGCAAACATGAAGACCTGGGTTTGGCTCTTGAACACTCACATAAAGATTGGATGTGTCAAATTCCAACTGTAATCCTGGCTCTGGGACTCAGGAAGATCCATGTGGCTTTCTGACAAGTCAATCTAGACAAAGCAGTAATGTCAAGCTCCAGTGAGAGAACATGCTTTACACAAACAAAGAAAGGATAGAGAAGTGATTCATCAACTTCTGCCCTCTACATGTTCCTATAATCCCACTGCCTCATCTCACTGTGGAGTATCTTTCTAGCGAGGCAGAAATCATCTAGAAGGGTATCTAATGAGGGGAAACAGAAGCTAGTATATCTGAGATATGGTGAGAAATCAATCAAGCAAAATGCACGGCATGCAGAGAGAGGCTCAGAGACGGAAGGAGCACACATGGCACCTAGAGTCAGAACTGAGAAAGAAAGACTGCTTTGAACCAGCCTTACCCAGTCCAACTTGGTCATGAAGGCAAATGTAAACACGGGGTTCTCTGCCCTTCCATCTCTTAAAGGTACAGGCAGTCGTACTTTTCTTAAGGGGCACTTTGTATCAGTTCCTGAATTCACAGATGTGGGTCATATGTCAGAGATGTTAGCTTGGGGATTTTAAAGATTAAACCAGGGTAATTTTCCTTCCTCTGTAGAGAAAACCAGTCTATCTGACCAAAGGGATGGGTATAAACGTGTTTCGTCTTCATTCAAATATCCACCCCAAGATGAACACATAGCTCGTTAGCTTATTTACACTGAGGGATACTTTTTAATCCTACAGATCAAGTGGCCATCAATGTGTGATCATTGCTAAAGGACATGATGGCCCAGGAAAGGGAGAGGAGAGAGGAACTGAAGAACAGGTGTCATGGGGAGCAAGCACATGTCACACAGTGATGACAAACACACTGTCCAACTGCAGTGCAACACTGTACACTCTCCACCAATGGATGATGAGTCACTGCTAGGCTGATGAAGTTTACAGACTCCAGGAAGAAGAGCATCTTGCCTCCCAGGAAGGCAGAACCATATCTGCTTCCTCGGTCCTCTACAGGGAAGTGTTTCTGCTTCTGAGCACAGAGGCAGCTCTTATCTTGGAGGTCACTAGACTCAAAAGAAAGCAGCTAGCAGTGAGTCTGCACAGGGTGTCTTCAAGTAGATGGACTACATTCTACCCCTGGCCCTGGACAGGCGCTACATGAAAAAAGAGGTAAGATCTGAGGAGTACCAATACTAGCTGCAGGCGTTGGCCAGCTCTGGAATCCTTTTATGAATAAAAGGAAGGTGATTTTCTGCCCTTAATACTGCATCTAGTAGTGAGTCCCCATCTTGATGCCCAAAATGCACTCTGACCCCACCACGGTAGCAGAGCCACCGACATCTAATCTCTAACTAGGACTAGCTACTCACCAGGACCCTTACTGCCTGGCCTCAGACTCACAGCCACTGCATCTCTGCTGATATGTCAAATAAGTGTTGTGTGTGTGTGTGTGCGCGCGCACTCAAATTCTCCCCAGTTTAAAAATCTATCCTATCTTTCTACTGTACTTGGGGAAAATATCTAACTAGAGGCTTACTGGTGTCTGTCTTTGCTGTACTACCTCTGGCACCTCTATAGGATGCTACATTATTGTCCTGCTGGCAGTTACTTAGCAGGACAAAGACTTGTCTCTTTAATGTCTGATTAGCTACCAGACATAGTGTCTCGTGCCTATAATCCCAACAATGGGGACAGAATACAATCATATTTCAAAAAGAAATGGGTGAAGTAGAAAGAAAGAAGGGAAAGAGGGATGGGAAGGGGAGGGGAAAGGATAAGCAATGTCTGCCTCCTGCAGGTGACTAAGCTGCCAGAAGGGAAGTTTCCAGATTCAGTTACTGTGAGGCCTCCATCTTTATGGGTCCATAAAGTCGCTGGTAATGCTCTCAGCAACACACCTTAGTTGAATAAGCATGCCAGAAGCTGTATTCTATACAAAGGAAGAATGGCACTGATCCTGGGTGATACCAGAATAGTAGGCTATCTTTGAGAATGAGAGTTAGGGTCCTGGAAATTCAATGACCACTAAAGTAGTCCCAAGACTATGGCTTTTAGGTTCTTGTCTAACAAATTTGAACAATGAAATTAATTGATGAAAGAGTGAGTTTTAGAGAGATGTTATATATTAATATGTAGGAGCTTTAGAGGACATAGATTATAGAGACATAGATAGATAGATAGATAGATAGATAGATAGATAGATAGATAGATAGATAGATAGATAGATAGATAGATAGATAGATAGAGGATGTAAGTACAATGGAGTCCTCAATAGATCGTCATCAAGCTGCTTACTAGTCTGCAGGCTCTTAAAAGACTTATCACAGAAACTGGTATAAGGTTTGGGGAGAGAAAGGAGGGAGCTGGTCAATCATCTGGCCTAACCAGGTGTCACAGATGGCCCCTGTCGGTTTGTCATGAGGTCAATCATATGCACCTTTTGACAGAGGTGCTGATTAAGTGACAAAGAGAAAGAGGAGCCAGAGCTCTCACTGGCTTTGCTGGTCTCGCCAAGGCCTTATTCTCAGAACTGCCTCTGTGAAACCCAGTCCTGCTTGATTGGTTACTGTATCCGACTCACATCACAAGTTCCCTTGAAGACTGTTCAAGAAAAATCTATGATCAGCCTTTCTCTTGACATCAAAGTGGGAGAATGAAGATCCGTGGAAGGACCCTCATAGAACACCATGTCGTAGAGCAGCCCATTATAAACCACTCTCCACAGAGCACTCCTTCACAGAACAGCCCCTCGAGGCAGGGCTGTACCCAAAGATGCATAAGGGTCTGTTGTTGTTGTTGTTGTTGTTGTTGTTGTTGTTGTTGTTGTTGTTGTTGTTGTTTTGGTGGAAGCATTTTATTCTGCTCCTGCTATGTGGTGTGGACTATCTGGGAGTGGAGAGTTGCTCAAGGGTCGCCTTTCCTATTGAATAATCTAAAGACCTGCACTTGAAGAATGAAACAGAGATATTAAGGGATTGGTGATGCAGAATAATGATAAATATGATTGAAAATGAAATAAGTGACTCACATTTATCTCTCTAAAAAGAAAAGGCTACAACCTTGAAAAATTATTTATTTTTATTTTGGGTGCTCTGGTATTTATCTGCATCATGTATGTGCAGTACCCATGGCGACCAGAAGAGGGTGTCAGATCCCCTGGAACTAGAATGAGTTGGGTGTGAGACACCATATGGTTTCTGGAAACCAAGCCAGAGTCCGCTGCAAGAGTAATAAGTTCTCCCAACTGCTGAGCCATCGCTTCATACCGTGTAAACATTTCTTTTAACTAATCATAATTTATTGTAAAGTCTGAACATGTCTTAAATGTTACACGTAAGTCAGGTTGAATTTCCCATCACCAGGCAGCAAATCTCGTGGCTAACTGCGACTAAGTGACTAACATGGAGACCCAGTCCTCCTCATTCTTTTAAGAATGCTCATGTTCAGCAGTGATGTACATATTAACATAAAAGTACACTGCTCCTGTAGTGTCACAGCATGGGGACCCGAGCCACGCAGAATTCATCATGCCTCTTGTGTAAACCTGGCTTCATGTGCATCTTCAGCTCATGAATTCCCAATGCAGAGCAGAAGCTGGTGATTGGCCTCCAGGGTCAGGAGGCCAGGGAGAGTTGAGTGGAAGAAAGCTCAGCGCTTTAACCTCACCCAACAGTTCACATGGGTTCTGAAGGTGGAGGTCAAGGCCTCATGTTTGTGAGACAAGCACTTTACTGACAGAACCATCTCGAAGCTTACAGTACTTTCATCTCTCCAAAGGAGGTAAGGATATATGGTCTGTTCATATACTGTGAGTAGTTGATTATAGTCACCACTCAAACGTTAGCTCTTACACATCACTACTCACCCAATCCATCCAAAGCTGGGGACTGTCCCATTGCTCTTCTAGGTACAGATCTAGCCCAGGAGCATCCACACACTGAACACATTTCTCCTAGTTAACTGTCCCACTATTTATCATGTGGTCCACCTGGCAGTAATAGCACATGAGACCGGATCTACCCCGAAACTAATAAACAGAATATGTCTTAGGAATGTTACTGGAATATACTATTCTCACTACAATTTCAGAAGAAATAGGACCATAACCAAGCACTCTATTCTGCAGGACAGCAAGCAGTATGAAGGAAAAGAAACATACCTTTTGCTAACCTTCTACAAGGCTGATTCACCAATTAGAATCCAGTGACTGTGGAGAGGTTGAAATGTTGAAATTCAGATGCAAATTGCCTTGGACCATTTTTTTTTCTTTTTTTTTTTTTTTTTTCGGAGCTGGGGACCGAACCCAGGGCCTTGCGCTTGCTAGGCAAGCGCTCTACCACTGAGCTAAATCCCCAACCCCGCCTTGGACCATTTTTATTCCTCTTAGTAGCCCTTATACTGACCTCCTCTGAATGTGGGCTTGCATCCCTGTGACAACTGTCAGGTAAGTTCTTTGGAATGTGCATGATACTGCTCCACTATCTGGAAGGTGGCAAAATCCAAGACCTGGAGCTGAGATTTCACCCTGCGTTAACTTGCCTACCTGATGTTCCCACCATTTATTTGGATGGTGACCTAATTTGTGACTTTCTTCATTCTGTTACTATAAACATGCCATCAAACTGTGACTACATATGGAATTTGGGGTAATCTAAATCAGTGTCCCGGGTCCAGGGCCACGATCACTCTTATTTAGATCCAAGATGTTTAAACCATCTCTTATCCCCTTGGATGTGACAGCAGCAAGCGCTGAACTACAGTAGATGGGATGGAATGCTTTAGTTTCTTCCCTCAGGAAAGCAGCATACAGAGATGACTTGGCTCAGACTGACAGATGATTAGGAGAGACAAAAAATAAATCCTTCGTACAAACAGCTGAGATTTGCCATTCCGCTGTTCTCCAAGTTAATCTGAGATTCCAGGGGTATTATCCTGATTTAACTCCCATGCGTAGAATAAGCTACAAGAATGTATTACCAAACTTGACCATGGCTCCTCCACATTCCAATCTCTCCTGCAATGCTAACCCCCTCCCTTTATTCTTCAGATCTCCCTTCATGGGAACTATGTCAAGTTCAGACATCTCCCTATGGAGTCCTCGAGATCTCAGAGACCCAGGGACCCTGAAGGCTTCCTCTTATGGAAAAACTGTTGCTGCTTACCACTCACTACAATTGGCTATGACACCTCAGGAACAGATTTTAAGAACCATTCACACCGTCAACAGCCAACAGGCCCTGTTGTTCTTCTGTAATAGAGTCCATCTTAAATGTAGTATATTATTGAAGCTACATCACTCTGATGAAGAACTTAGAAGGAGCATCCCACTTGGTACCGTGTATTAGCCCGAAGTCAACAAAGGAGGATGATAGGGGACACATGAGAATGTGAGAAACACCGTTAGTCAAGTACACTCGCCTGCATGCCGGTAAACTCAGAAGTCACAAAGTGATACCAATTACTCTCCTTTCTTCAAGATTCTATGTGACAACAGAAGTTCGCAAAGACTGCAGCATGCACCTGGAGACTTGCCTAGGATGCCAAGAAGCAAAGTTTTATAATTGGGGGTTTACTGTGATGCATTCACATAAAAGGTAGCTTAGAGTCTTGCATTCCGTATCAGAATCATTGTTTATCAACCACTGAAGCACTGACTAGGGTGAGGCCCAATGGCACAGAAAGGATGGGGAGTTTCTTTTGAGCCTTGTGGATAGCCTAGAACAAGAAGGAACTCTTTGATGGGTTTTCAAGCTGTCTCAATGGGGAGTAAACACATGTGCAGGCAAACCAGGCAACCTGAGTTTGATTCTCAAAAGCCAGGAAGATGGAGATGGTAAGAATGAACTCCACATAGTTGTCTGTTCTCTACACATGCGCTGTAATGCTCCTATTCCTGCACATACCTACATGCATACCACAATAATAAATTATTATTGAAGAAAACCTATATCACCTTTTAAAGTGAGGTCTATGAGTAACAGAAAGATCCTCTGGAAGTGTAAAAGTTTAGAACATCGACAAGAGTAAGACAAGGGAAGAAAGAGAAGAATACCAGATCTGTGTTAGCATCATCTGTGGCAAAGGGATGCGGGCAGCGGATGACTCTATGGCTGTAGTGACATAGAAAAACAAATGAGGCTCCCTGGGATGAAGCTTAAGGCCATTCTGAAACATTTTACACAAGGGAAAGGAAAGTTCTGCAAGCAAAGTGAGTGAGAAGGCTGATGGGCTGCCTGTCAACCACCTCCCTTTCCTCAGAGGGGCATCCCCTAGGAGAGTAACAGCTCCCCCATTACATGCAGTCTTGATAAGGACTCCCAGCAAGTGTCTGAAACTGAAGAGGATCCTAGTCTCTTGGGGTAGACTCAAGAGTGTGGTCTATGACCTGGGCTTGGCCACTGGAGGCTGTTCCCCTGAGACTTAATACTGTAGCATAGTAACACAAAGACCAAAGATCTCACAGGATGTATTTTTCCCATTGGATGCAATCTTGTGGTGGCTGGGTGCCACTTCTGCCACCAGCACAGTTGTGTACCCATGTGTCAATCAAACAAACTGCCTGATCACTGCTAATAAACATTGCATTTTTTTTAAAGTGGTGTATGCAGTAGGGGAGGGGGGTGTTACGTGTTGCTTACAACCAGTGAGCCCTAATTGGCTCACAAAGTTGAAACTGTCCCTGTAATTAACTGCAGTTTAATTTCACTCCTTTGCAAATTGCGTCGATAGTCATACATGGAGGATAATTACTCTGTTCTCATGTAATCCCTTTTGATGTTATAAATCTCCGTTAAGAAGCCCTGTTTGGATCCATGAGAAAGTAGCTCTGCTTCTTAGAGAGGAGAAAGGAGGTCTGTTAGCACGCATCTGCTTTGAAAATGGGTCAGTTATTACACTGACCTGTGGGAAATCACAGACACAGCACTGAGCTCTCTGGATCCACCAAATATAGAGAACTTCCAAAAGTCAATGGAATTAAAATTAAAAACTCTCAATTCAAGAAACTTTCTCTGCATTTCTATGAATTCCCGTGTGTGTGTGTGTGTGTGTGTGTGTGTGCATGTTGTGTATTTTTCATGGGCATGTGGATGCATATGTATGTACAGAGAAGAGGATAACGTGAGTGTAAATGTTCAGAAGAAAGTCACCTTACCTTTTGAGACAGGGTCTCTCATTTACCTGGATCCTATAAAATAGGCAAGTTGACCACTGAACCCCAAAAATTCTCCTGTGTTAGTCACCCAGATGCTGAAATTACAAATGGACACCATCATGCCTGGCTTTTTATAAATGCTGAGGATAGAATTCAGGTCTTCATGGTTATATGAAAAGTCCTTTATCAACTGAGTTATTACTGTCTCCAAGATCTGATATTATAAACATAGGATTGATAGAATATATCATATATAAAAATAAATGTTTACTTAAACATTTGGTTGTAAATAGCTCAGGGACAGGTCTCAAAAAGTCTATCAATAATTTCTTAAAAGTTATTCATTTATTTTTATAGACAATTTGTGTGTGCTATATACATGTTTGTAGGTCATCTGAACGTGGGTCATCAGCTTGCAATGCAAACATTTCTTTTGCCCACCAAGCCCTCCTAGTAACACATTTAAGCAGACAGATCTCACAGGTCAGAGTGGGCACACTTAGAGCTGCAGGCCCATTCGATCAGGAGCACTGTCTAGTGACAGGATCGGGAGGCTGGTGCTCTTTCCTGGTTAGATGTCTGCTGTTGCAGTGATGTGGCAGATCTCTGTGCTCCATTGTGAGGCACTAAGGAAGGACTTGGGTCAAAGTGCAAGAGGCGGGACAATGGAATACTGCTTCCTACCAAGTATGACTACCAGAGAAAGTAAAGAAATGTCCAAGAAAGTGTAACACAGATACTTCTGATGGTTAAACTTGGCTGTCAACTTGACTAGATCTGGAACCAACTATTAGATAAAGCCACTAGGTATACCTGTAAGAGGTTCTCTTGACTCCATTATTTAATGTTGGAAAACAGAGCCAGGAGGGAGGCACCTTAGAGTGGCAGCCCAGAGGAAGGGAAGGAAAGAGCTGTTCTTTGTCTTCTTGTCTTCACATCTCACTGGCGGGTTTAGACTTTCACTCTATTGCTGTTGGTACTGTACTTCCTTGCTGACGTCAGATCTCAGCTTCATCTAGATACTAAAGTGGACTAAAGACAGTGGCTTGCTCTCCAGGCATGGCTCATGCCTCCAATGTCAGTTAGGGACTGCTGAGGTACCCAGGAATAAGCAGCTAACTGGATGTCCACCTCCCCAGGGAGAAGGTACCTTGTGCTACCCAGACCATACTGAACACTTCAATCTAATAATTTCCATTCTGATACATATTCATTCTATTGGCTCTGTTTCTCTAGAGAGCTCTAATACAATACTTTCAAACGAGGGTCGTGCCCCAATGCCTACCTCCTTTCACTTACCTTCTTTATGGGTGCCTAGGGTCCCCTCTTTTATAGCTGCTAAGCCTAGAGGCTCCATTGCCCCTGTCTGAATTTTAGAATATCATTAAAATAAATTTAAATGCAAAAACAAAGAAATAAGTATGGCATAAACACTAATTGAGACTTTATGTGGAGAACTGAAATTAACAGAAAGTTAGAAAACCTGCTCAGGACACTATTTAAGGATGTGGGGAAATAGGCTGCATAGTCACTGGAGCAGTAAGTAAGGGAAAGAAAGCCATCTCATGATCTGCTAATGTCTTCACTCATTCATGGTAATTTTCTCAATGGAAATGTTACTTCACTAAACTAGGAAAAATGTTAAATAAAGAATTATCAATAAAACACACCACCTGAATACCCAATTATTAAGACAACATATGTGTGTTGGAGCTCCAGAAAGGAATTCCAGCCCATCCATATTGCAAAATCCGAGGATTATCTGGGGTCAATGTGGCCTGTACTCTGTCTGAAGGGATTATCTTAATTACCTTAATTGAGGCTGTGAAGACCCCGTCCATTGTAGGTACAACCATTTCTTAGAAAAGCTCTGAGTAGAAAAAAAGTCAAGCTGAGCATAAGCATGCCTTAGTCTGTGTTCCCGAGAAGGAGTAGAGAGCAAGGTCCAGACTCTTCGGGCGTGAATCTAGAGACCTACCACTTCAAACACGGGGGGGAGTGGCAGAGGCTGAGATATTGATTCTAAGGGTATATGTCCAGAGACCCACACTTTTAAGCAAGGAAGAGGGGAATAGAACGAAATAGAGGACATATTGTAAGAGCATGTCTCTAAGTACCCATTTCCCTCAACAACATCCTAACTCTTAATAAACCAGGAGGTTATTAAACCATCCATTATATATCCACTGATGAGGTCAGGATTCTCAAGATTAATCACCTCTGCATACTACTGCTTTGGACACCAAGCTTTCAATGAATATATACACATTGGATAGAGAGAGAGAGAGAGAGAGAGAGAGAGAGAGAGAGAGGTAGATAGATAGATAGATAGATAGATAGATAGATAGATAGACAGACGAATAGATAGACAGATAACCAAAAGTGCTGAGGTTCATAGACTGTACCCTACAATCTGTATGGTTCAAATGACATGACATTGAATAATCATTTGCATTCAAGGAGCTAGAAACCATGATACCGCATCAAAATGACTTCTACCCTCTTAAACAGACACATAATCACAACCACACTTTCTACCAGTTCCAGGTCCTACCAATCCATTTCTATCAGTTCCAAATATAATGCCTATAAGAATATCTCCCTTCCCCAGCTGTTCACTAGTTTCTCCCATTGCTTTTGGAGAAGATGCACAAAGAACCATGCAAATAGAGAGGGGGAAGCCAAGGTCAGTTTTTATTGGCTCTGCAATGACTGTGCATTGATGGTCGCTTTATCCAAACATTTATAATGTGTTGGAAGCTGTTCAAACAGTTAGGCAGCTTGTCAACTTCCTAATGAGTGAGACATCCTAAGTTTGGAATGTAGGCGTCTAGTTGTCTCAGACAGCTGAAGGGCATATGGCATATGGCTGAGGATTTACCAGGCAATTCTTTTCTCAGTAGTTACTAAACACTTACCCTAGGAAGGGCAATGCCAGTTGGATTTAGAGGGGCTGCAGAGACAGGAGACAATGCCACAGGAGGTGAAGCCCAGGAGGAGAAAGGGAAGGATTCTGGATGAGTGCATTGGGGAAGTGTTTGTGAAGGTGGCAGGGCTCTGGCAGTCTTTGAGGGTAGAAAGGATGTACAGTCAAGTGGAAGGAAATTCAAGGTACAGCCATCCATATGGGCCAAAGTACAGAGTAAGTAGGGCATGAAACATGGAGAGGAAATGACAGTGTTGTTACAAGATGAGAAAGGGTGAGATAAGCGGAAGAGGAACATGGACAAAGCAGGCTCTTTTAATAAATATTTTGGGTGGTGTGTGTATGCGTTAATGGATGTGTGTATGTGTGCATGTGTGTGTGCACATGAAAACACACGTGCATGTTTGTGTGTTGCTTAGGTCTGTGGTTAATGTCAGATATCTGCATTAGTCTCTCTGCACTTGATTCTTTGAGACAGGGTATCTCATCAAACCTGGAACTCTCTGATTTGTTTAGCCATGTGGGCCCATGAGTTCCAGGGATCTTCCATTTTCTGTATTCCCAGTGCAGGGGTTAAAGTATGAGCCACAATGGCTGACCTGTTACAAGAGTGCAGGCTACTCAGGTCTTCACACTTTCAGGGCAAGCCCTCTACCCACTAAGCCACAAACAGCCCCTAAAACAGAGTCTTCAATAAGACATGAGCAGTCTTTTCACAGATGAATAAGTTATGACACTGTGTCAGTGCATCGTGCCCTTCAGACACTCGGAAAAATAGTTAACATCTCTACATCTCTTTTACAGGATGGTGGGGGGAGACAGAGAGAGACAGAGAAAGAGACAGAGAGAGACAGAGAGACAGAGACAGAGAAAGAGACAGAGAGACAGAGAAAGAGAGAGACAGAGACAGAGAGAGAGCACCTATGCTATGAGTCACTGGGAAGAGCATAGACTAAGAGGGCAGATCTCCAGTCTTCTGAAGTATATGGGTTTTTCCAGGATCAAGACAAGTACCCAAGACGAAGAGATTCCACACTACTGTGGGATGTCATTAAAGTTCTGAAGGTCCTAAAGAGTAAAGCAAAAAGCATTTCTAGGTGCATTTCTAGGTGAACAGTTATAAATGGGTAATCCATAAACCACAAAATTAAGCATTTAGCTTGAATATTTTTTCATGTCTTACAAGGCTGGCAATAAGAAGAACCCGAACACAGCAAAGCTGGAGAACACAGGACACCATTCTACATGGCAATTCTGCTTTGTGTACTAAGTTCTACACACACACCACAAACACCACCCCCCCACAGACATTCTTACATATATATTTATATAATGGTTATAAGATTTTATATTAAATACATTCACTCAAAAGATAAACACCATCTACATAAAGAAAAGATGCATGCATGTGAAAGAATGTTCAAAGGCATAAATTTAAGTCTGCTTCCCAGGTGTAAATTTTTCTCTGATCAAAGTGACCCTGGCTACATTAAACCCTCGATTCCTTGCAAAGCATCAGCCCCATGGCTACCACACAAGTGTCACTGTAGCCCAGGCTTCCACATGGCAGTATAAAACATAACCAGTGCACATAGCTGTGAAATCCTTTGACAGAAGATTTAATTGTGCTATAATAGGCCCTTGCACAACACTAGTGGCTAGGCTTAGTAGCAGCTACGTAAGATCCACTATACCCAACCAACACCATGGTGGCTGTACAATGCAGGGAACCTTCCCTGTGTAAAATGTAAGAATGAAAGGAAACATAAAGGGAGAATTTCCCTGAAACTTTCTCTGTGTGTCCATGTATGTGCATGTTGGTAAGAGGGGTGCCTGTGTACACACACAAATGGAGGTCAGAGGTCAACCTCAGGCATTGTTCTTCGGAATACTATCCATTTGTTTTCTGGGTCAGGGTCTCTCAGTAGCCTGGAACTCACCATGAAGACAAAGCTGGCTGGCCAGCAGAACCTGTAGAGTTTTCCATCACTGCCTGTTCACTTCACAGAGCCAAGTACATGCCACCAGAGCCCACTCTTTCACATGAGTTTAGGGATCAGAACTCCAGTCCTCATGATTTGGGGGCAAGAACTTTTCTCAATTAGCTACTTCCTCAAACTGCCGCAGAGTGGCAGTTTCTTTGAGGAGACATCTAAGTAACCCTTTGTAGGAAATGTTTCAGCTGTTATAAGGTATAAACTAAGAAGCTTAAGATTCATTTCAAAGAGCAAAATGCAGCATAACATTAACTTGCAAAGGAATATAGAAGACTTAAATACAGAGAATAGAGAGCTTTGAATCAACCCAAAATAAGGAGTGGGTGGAGTGATTGCTACTGTGCTTCAGATAAACACTGTATGGCTCTCTTCACCCACAGGGTGAGCATTCTGTCATGTTAGTGATGAGGATACAAGATGTAGATTTTACTACTTTCAAAGCCAGCAGTGGTAAAGTCCCCTCAGCCTAAGCATCCTCGAGTTCAGGCTTTCCTTCCAGTTCTTCTTGTGTCTCTGCCACAAAAGCTTCATGCCTGCCATGATTTGAGTGGGTAAATGGCTTCCCAAATCCATGTGTTGAAGCTAAACTCTCGCCATTACAGCATGAAAGGGGCCTCTAGGGGGGATCTGGGCATGGGGATGTATCCCTCTAGAGAAGAATCAGTGACCTTATTAAAGTATTGGGAGAGCTATCTATTTCTGCCCACCCATTGCTTGTATGATGTAGAGACACAGCAAACTTTCTTGCTTGAAGTTGTGGCCACAGGTACCATTTTAAAGAAAGAGAACATGACTTCCAGATGCAAAAGTTGCCTGGTCCTGGATAGGAAAGAGGTGAAAAGAACCCCCTAACTCTCTGTTGTTTATAGTTACAATGTCACACACACACACACACACACACACACACACACACACACCACAATCAAATGCACTATTTCTCACAAACCCCAGCAGGCTGGTCCAAGACCGCTCACCCAAATAATCAGTTATCATCCAAGAGACTTGCTAAAGGCTTCTATCTTTTATCTTCTTCTTTTTCTTTTTTTATCTCCTCCCTTCCTCCCTTCCTCCCTTCTTCCTCCCCCTCCTTCTTCCTTTCTCTACCTCCCTTCTCTGTCACTTCTCTCCTTTCTCTACATCCCTCTCTCTAATCCTTCCTTCTGGCTTCGTCCTTCTCTTTTTTCTTCCCTTTTCCTCCTTCTACCCCTTCTTCATACTCCTTCACTGCACTTTCCTCCCCACATGTTGACTAAACGCATGCATTTTATCATATAATGCAGTGCATGCTGGGAAAACAGAGTGAGTCAGAAAGTCTGGGGCGCTGGTCTCACTGTGCACACATTTTGTTTGGAAGACACAGACTATCCAAAATCCAAACAGATGATGCCAAAGAGTGGTGAACACAACACAATGAAGGACAGTGCCTTTCCAGATGGGAAGCACCTTCCAATGCTTACAACATGAAACCAGAGATTTTTTTAAGCACTGAGAGAAAACATTACAAAAGTAGTGAAACAGAAAGAGACCTGGAGCAAGAGTGGTGGTTCAGCAGTTAAAAGCACTTGGTACCTTTATAGAGGATCCAAGTGTCCCTCCCACAACCCATGGGGGGTGACTTACAACTGCCTGTAATTCCAGCTCCAGGGGATCTGACAGCATCGTTTGGCCTCCACAGTCACCCACATACATGTGGCTCTCTCTCTCTCTCTCTCTCTCTCTCTCTCTCTCTCTCTCTCTCACACACACACACACACACACCAATGATGCATCTTTAATAAACAGAAAGACCCCGAGTCTAGGAAGAGCCCCGGTGAGCTCCGTGGAGAAGGGCATACAGCTAAGCTGCAGCAGTGCACCGGTTCTCAGCGACCCTGCCAACTACAGGCTAAGTCAGGGCAGGATTGGGTTCTTCTGTCAAAGCAGGACAGGCTGTCATGTCCATGGGATAATCAAGGCATGCATGATCTAATATGTATCATTCTAAAGAACCCATTGAGAAGTTCCTTCTTCTTGCCCATTCTTTAGAAAAAGATGGAGTAATCAATCTTAGATTTTGACCTGCTATTGACACTGACCATTACTTAATCTCAAAACCCAAGTCACAGTTCCCCAGGGGCCAGCACCCTGCCCTACCCTCCTATCACTGAAATTAATACAAGTGGCCTCGCCCACGACTGCTTTCCTTACATCAAGCAGAAGGTTGTTTTGTAGTCTTTGAACTGGCATACTTCACTGACGGAAGTCATGTCTTCAGAATCATTCCTCCTTAAACAATTCTCCAAGTACAGTGGAAATCTGCATCCTTTGATGAACAGTCAACTTCGGTTTAAATTAATCAATGAGAAAACAATAAACTTTTAATGTTCCAACACATATCACCTCTGGAACGTGGGTATCTTCTCCCACCGCTTCCAGGCGAACAAGTTTTGCTTTATGGTCCCCATGCTAAGGATGGACTGGGTATTGATCAGCTTGGAGGTCACAGAGTATGTGCACAGTCACTTTTAAGACCCACAGGCCTCTGTATCATGGGCCATAGTGCACTGTTCATGTAGACTTTGGAAACTGGTTCAAAGAAAAGAGATGCTGGGTTTTCTAGCTGCAAGGACACTTCTACTCTGGCAATTCTTCAAGCACTTTAATTAGAAGACAAATATTTGGATTCGTAGAAGCTGCTCAATAGCCTTAGTGAGAGGAAAGAGGGGAGAACTTTTAAATCTGGAGCTTAGGAGTCCACGAGCCCAGAGGACAGCTCTGCTTCTATTAGCCCCAACTCAACAGAACCCAAACAGAATTCCCATAGCATGTTAGGCGGATTTCCATGCTTAGTCCCAACTCCAAGACTTCCGTTCTTCAAACATGAGAATTTCTCATTTCTCAGATGTAAGAAGTTTAGATTAGAAGAAAACATACATCATTTTAGATGCTGTACTTAAGCTTATTGCTCAGGAAAAAATATAATCATCTTGGCTATCCCAAGGCTAGCCCAAAGGCATGTCTTAGAAATTAAGTATGGCCTTAGTGGGTAAAATTACTAGTGAATAGGGAAAGAGGATAAGTGAAGGGGAGGATCCGAATGGAAGGAGGGGCATAGGAAAGGATGGGGGCTGAAAGAGAGGGAAGGGAAAGATAAGGAGAGAAGGGGTGAGGGGAGCAAGCAAAGGGGGATAAGAGAATGGGAGAAAGGGAAGAAGAGGGAGGGAGAGAAGGAAGAGAGGAAGAAAGAGGGATCAAGGGAGAGCAAATGGAAGTAGGGAGCGAAAAAGAGAGAAGGAAAGGAAGAACGAGAAGAGACAAAGAGAGAGGAAAAAGGAAGAGGATGAAGAGGATGAGGTTGAGGATTAGGGGCAGGGAGGGAAGCAATTAAATGAGGGAGTAGCATTTTCCTTGTGAATGAGATACATGACTATGCACAAAAGCACATCTGTAACCCCAGTATTCTTGAGGCTGAGGCAGGGGATCTGCCATGTCTGAGGCTGAGGCCAGCTCGGGCTATATACTGCGATCCCATCTTAAACAACTCCATGACTTCTTTAAATATCTTTAACTGGCATTGGGTCAACCAGGAAAAGAGATTACATGGCCTTTAAGCTTTCCTTCTCCAGTTGTGAACATCTGTCATGTAACTCACAGTCTGCTACTTCCTCTGCCCACTGACTCCCAGTGACATCTGAACACTCAACACCTGATGCTTTCGTACCTGCCTGATTGCAGCCCGTCTCTATTCTACGAAGTGGAGCCTGGATTAAAAGAGTTAAACATTGTAGAAAGGCTTGGATATAAGTTGACCAATCATTCACTAGAAAATGTATGCCCATTTGTGTCTCTCTAGTGTCTTAGAATTATGTATAAATTCCATACCTCCCTTCCAGCTGTGGAGTATCCACAGTCACATTTTCCATAGATAATATTCCGCTTCCTTGGGGGAATTCCCCTGACCTACCATACTCCATTTGCTTCGAGTGTTGGTCAGTTGCTTTCATCTACCCAAGTGAAAGAAAGATGCATGCCTATAATTAGCTATTCAGAAGGCAAATTTTGGGGACATTCTTCTTGATGTTATTGGGACAGAGGACCTTCTACTGAGACACTAACAACTATCCATATCTAGCTCTCCTCACCCAAGCTTGCTTTTACAACTGACAGGGCAGTCTTCAGGCACCCCTTGGCTTGCCCATTGGCTCACACATGGTTTCCTTGCTGACCTTGAACTTCCTATGTGACTGAGGATCCTCCTGTCTCTACTTCTTGAGTGCTCTGATTTTAGGTATATGCCATTATGCCTAGTTTATGTAGTTCTGGGAGTCCAACCCAGAGTTCCATGAATGCTAGCATAGCACTCTACCCACTGAGCTACATCTGTCCAATATGTTTCTAATAAAACCCCATTTACTCTTGGGTATTTTGGCTGAGAGTTTTTTCTTGTTTGTGGACAAATAGGCCTAAAGACACAGCATTCAAGATTAGCAATGTTATCAAGAGAATTTAGGAATTCATATAAGACCAGGCT